>NC_031787.1:4399795-4401630 GCF_001522545.3 Parus major | reverse complement strand
GATGGATGATGGATGGATGATGGATGGATGGATGAAGGGATTTTTCAGTTTTTATCTCTTTATATGTTTGGGATCCTGTCCATAAAAAAGCTCAGTGTCCAGAGGTAAAATGGGCTTTGTTTAAGGCAGGACCTGCTGCTTTTGGGTTTTATCAGCATCTGCTGGGCCTTGCTCACTTCAAGAACCTGACTGAGGTGCTGCAAATGCCCTCAGTGCCTCCAAAATGAGAATAAAATGATGGGCTGGTCCTCACCATGCTGAAAATTCCTCCTGGACCCCTCCAAAGCGAGGAAAAAACGATGTTCTGGTCCTCACCCCACTGCTCCCAACCCCAGATGCCCACGGACAGCCCTGGTTTCAGAGGAGCCGCTTTTGAACTCATCCAGTGCTTAAATCCAACTCCAAACCTCCACATTTTTAAACTTATTTATTTATTAAAGAAGAAAAACCTCAAAACAAACAGCAAGCCAAGGAAATAAACTCTCTTGTTGGCCTCTCTGGCTGCCAAGATAACCAACCCTCCTAACGAGCTGCTCTAATTAGGTGCTTTGATTCCCTGATGCTGGAGGAAGGGGGTGCTCATCAATTCCCTGGATTTTGAGGATGTTGGGAAGAGTCAAAGAGCTCTGGATGCACACAAACCACAGCCCAGCCCCTGCACACAGCGATTTAAACACTGGGGAACCCATCCTTGGCATTTTTTTTCCTCTCAAAAGTAGAGGTAAAAGCGGAAATGGAGAAATTTCCCCGTGGGATAAAAATTTTTTAGAAGGAAAAGGGAAATAATGTCACTGCTGGTCTATTGAGATGTTCTCCTCTGAGACATCCCCAACCCCCAAACTTTGATAATATTGACTTGTTAAATCAGCTAAAATATTAAATTCCTGCGTTCCACCCTGAAATTAATATTTTAATAGAACGTAAAAGTCGAGGCAGGGACGAATCCGAGCAGTAAAAGCGAAATGAAACATTTTTATCTCACAGGAAGGAGCGGCTTTGGCGCCACTGCTTCGCTTCTTCCTTCCTCTCCTTTTATGGGGCTACTGAAATATTCATTTTAATATTATAAATATTGCATTCAATACCTAATGTGCCTTTGCACTCTTTGGGGCACCCAAAAGTCAGGCCAATTTTCTGGGACGTGCTCAGGACCTGCAGCAGCTCGGGAGTGAAATATTTCAGCCTTTTTATTTTGCTTTTCCCACCCATTTTCGTGGGAGAACCTTGGGATGGCCTCTGGGACTGGTGACAGGGCCATGGATCCACAGAAAAAAACATGAATTAATAACAATAAAAGGCTTTTTTTAATTTCATTTTTTTTATTATTCCTTCCCCCATCTCCTTAGAAATAATCACATAAAATGAATTTATGGCAATTACGGGATTTCTCTATTTCTGTCATTATCAGGGCTATAGAAGGAAGGGCTGAGGATACAAATGGGTTTCGGGCAGTGCTCTGGAAGGGAAGGAATTGAGATTTTTCATTGAATATTGAAGGAATTGAGTATTTTTCAACACGTTTCAGGATCAACCACTCAGCTCCCACCCAGGGTTGGCTGTGGGGCTGGGCTGGGATCCTCCAGCCACTACCAAGGAACTTCCCTGCCTGCATTGTTGGAAATTATTTCCCATTATATTTATAAATATAAATATAATTTAGTATATTATATATTTATATATATATCACAGCTCCATTATCTATTATATATTTATGTATATTAATATTTATATTTATAAATTAATATTTATATTCATAAATAAAATTTAATATGTTATATATATTTATATATCACAGCTCTATTATATATATTATATATTAATATATAAATTTATAT
>NC_031787.1:4396388-4399590 GCF_001522545.3 Parus major | reverse complement strand
TTATATATTATATATAAATTTATATGTATAAATATAAATAGAATTTAATATATTATATATTTATATATATCTCAACTCTATTATATATTATATATTAATATATAAATTTATATGTATAAATATAAATATAATTTAATATGTTATATATATTTATGTATATCACAGCTCTATTATATATACGATATATTAATATATATTTTTATACATCATGACTCCATTATATATATTTTTTATATATTAATATAAAAATGTAATGTAATCAAATAAATAATAAAAATATATTTTTAATATAATAAAAATATATTTCCAATATATTTTCCCATTATTGGAAAAACCGGAGGCTTGGAGTGAGGATTTGATTCTCCTTGTGTTTGGATCAATTTTTTCTGGTTTTTATGGGATTTATCTTCTTTGGAGTGTCCTGGGGGTGAAAAAGAACAGCTCCAGGTGCAAAGCTCTTGGCAAAATTGGCAAAAGCGGGGTTTGGGATTTGTTTTCCTTCCGAATCACCCAGAGGAGGGGTTTGCACTCCAGGAGCTCTCGGTGGATCCATCTGATCATCCCAACAAACCCTTCGAAGCAGCAAAGCTGGAAAAGGGGGTGTGCGTGCCTCAGTTTCCCCGGGCAAAGAGGAAGCGGCTCCTTCCCGGTGCCATTCCCGAGGGTCCCGGGAGCGGCTCCCACAGGGATTAGGGCTGCCTCGGGTGATTAGTGCCGTTATCCCAGCGATTAGTGCTGCCCCGGGATTAGGGCAGGTGAAACGCCGGCCAGGGATTAACGGGAGAGCAGAGATATGTTCTCTGGCACCGGATCCCTGGCATTGGCTCCCACAACCGGGAATTCTCCGCCTGGGAAGCGCCTCCAGCCCGCAACACCCAGCTCCGAGCGGTGTTTTTGGGAGTGAAGCCCATGGGGTGAGCGGGATGGAGCTGCTGCCCCCGAGATGCCCGGGGGTGCTTGGGGAAGCCAGACCCGATCCTGCCTTCACATCCCTCAGCGCTTTTTGGGATAACTCCTCGGAAAATCCATCCAGGAGTTGCTCAGGTGGGTCCCCACACCCCACCTGGGGCCTCCTTCTGGGGCTCAATTTTGCCTTTCCCTGAAATAACGGGATTTGTCCCCCGCATCTGCCCCTGGCCTTGCTCCTCACTCGGGAATGAGATCCCAGCCCGGCTCCTGCCCTTCCCAGCGCGGGAGTCATAAATAAAACCCATCTGGGGTAAAAATACTCCTTTCTGGAGCGGCTGAAAAATCTCCCAGCGGTGCTGCCAAGAACCTGCCAGAGGCGCCGCGGGAGCGCAGGAGGGATCGCACCCAAACATCCCTCTCTAAAAGCCCTCATCCATCAGTGGGAAAAGCATCCCAAGGCGGGGAAGGATGGGGCGTGCTCTTGCCATCATCCCCGGCTTCCCAATGCCAGGGGAAACTGAGGCTTTGTCCCACCTGGGCAGGCTGGGGAGGAGGAAATTATGGGTTGGGCACTGCCTCGCTCCATCCTCGGTGCCGTCCCTGGGGATTCATCCCTGGGGATGCAGCCCGGGATTCAGCCCTCCCCTTCTGGAGCAATTGGGAGATTGGTTTATAAATCATGGGATTTTTATGGAAACAAGCAGCGAGCGCCTGGGAGGTGGCGGGGCCGCTCCAAAACAATGCTCAGCCATTCCTGCAGAATTCCAGGTGGCGGGGTTCGAGGCACATCCCGTCTCCCTCCTCTTCCTCAGCCTGGTCCTGCCGTTCCTCGGCGCTGTTTCCAAAGCTCTCCCAGCAGCAGCCAGAGGTGCTGGGGACCCCCGGGGAGATCCATCCTCCCCCTCAGCCTCTTCCTGGGGGCATCTCCAGCTCCTGTCACTGCTCAAGGTCAATCCCATTAATTGCCGTGAATTATTTTGGCGTTAATGGAGATGTCTTGTGCACTTCCACTGCGAATGAGGCTGCCAGGAGGAACGTGCTGGCCGAGGTTTCCTGGGAAAGGGAGGTGCGGGAAAGGATGGGAGCAGAGCAGGGAGAGAGGAGGCACCCGGGCTTGGTGTGGGCAGGAAAACCCCAGCCAGCCTTGGTGGGAATGTAGGGGATGGCTGGAAATGGGGTCTCAGCCCCCAGATGGGCACTTGAGGGGAGTGTGGCATTCCCAGGAGCGCTGCTGCCCCAAAACCCCAACTCCTGCCCGGCTGCAGAGAGCAGGGATAAGGGAATCCCTCCCCAGCCGTGCTGGGAGCATCTCCAGGCCCTGCAGGACACGATCCCGGGATGTGCCGAAGTGTGGAGGGAGCCAGGGAGGGAAGGGGTGACTGATCCCCCAGCCCAGGGGGTCCCCAATACCCGCCCAGCCCGCCGGGAGGGGGTGACAGCGTGACCCCCACACAGAGGGGGACAGGGGACACAGCGGGGGCGCAGGGACACCCCGCAAGGGTGGCCAGGAGTGGCCAAGCCCGGCTGCTCCTCTCCGCACCCCGCCGTGCCCTGGAGGGGTCCGAGCCCCCCAAATTCCACCAGCCGAGGGTCGGGGTGGGGGGCGGCTGGAACTGCCGGGGGGCTCGGCAAGCGGGAGGTGGGGGCTGCGAGGAGAAGGAGGAGGAGGAAGAAGAGGAGGAGGAGGAGGAGGAAGGCGGTGCCTCCCCCTGCCGCCCTCCCCTCGCTGGCACCCAGCGGAGCCCGATGCGGCTCGGGCCGGGCGAGCGGGCACCGGAGCGCCCAGCCCGGCCCGGCACAGGAGGGGGGGGCCCGCGGCAGAGCCCCCCTCACCCACCCCAACCTCCGGCACCCCCCGGGTCCATCCCTCCGCGGGCAGGAGGGGGGACACCCCCTCTTTAACGCCGAGGAGGCGGGGACCCCCTCCTTGGAGCGCTGCTGGCGGGGTCCCCCCGCTGCCAGCGCTGAGTCTCGGGGTGTCCCCCCCACCCCCCAAACTTTGCCTTCGGATGCGGGGACTCCTCCGCCGAGCTGCTCCTGCCGCCGATTAATCGCATCTGCCTAGGATTAATTATTCACCCGGCTCTGGGTTGTGGTTTTTTTGTTACGTTCTTGTTGTTTTCATTTATTTTTTTTTTTTTTTTTTTGCCTGTTTATCTTTTTCCTCGGGGGGGAGCGCGTTAATTCCGCCTTTTTTTATTTTTTTGGTTTTTTGCTCTCTCTCCTCCCCCCCCTATTTTTTCCCCTCTTTTGAAGAACAGCGCTTGGAATTCTGATTTTTCTTCTCGTGCAG
>NC_031787.1:4381603-4395588 GCF_001522545.3 Parus major | reverse complement strand
CTGGGACCCCCCCCTGCCGTGGCCATCCCTCCGTGCCCCCCCCCAAAGCCAAATGGGTGAAGATTAGAGTTTATTCCCGGCTTAATAAAATGACAGCTTGTGCTTGCGAGCGCTGGCAGCGGGCTGGGCTGAGCCTGGGCTGCCAGCAGGGTGGCAGGGGGACACACGGGGCGAGGGGGTGTCCCCCGGCCCCCCCCGATTCTTGTCTCCTTAATGCAGAGCTGCTTTAGCGGCAGGATCAGGGCTTTATCCGCTATTATCCACTCGCTGATCCCCCAGACCCGCACCCAGACACTTCCCCGGGCTGTGCCGAGTTGCTGGGCAGGCTCTGCCCGGGGGGCAGCATTTTGGGCTGGGGGTGCAGCCCCCGCCATCGCTGTCCCCCTGCCCTCTGCGGGGTTTTGGGGGGCTGCACCCCCTTGGCCCGGGTGGCGTCCCAGTGGTTGTGACATCCCGGCCTGGCCCTGACCTGCTGCTGGGGGCTGTTCCTGGCCAGCGAGGCCAGAGAGGGGTCACACACCCCGAGGCCCGCGGGGTTTGGTTTCCATCAATGATTTTTGTGGATGTTTTCCATTTAAAATCGAGCCCCGGCCGAAGCCGCTTTCCCCAGCGCGGCCGAGCAGAAAGCGGGGGTTGTTTGCGGTCTGGGGGGATCAGCTGGCTCTGGCCTCGGGGTGTCCCGGGGACACTGCCCAGCTGAAATGATCCCTCTGGAATCTGGGGGGATCCCTGGCCCGTGCCCGGCTCTGTGCCACACCGCCAGCCCCCGGGGGCTCAGGCAGGGCTCTCCCAGCATCTGCAGCACCCGAGGGGCTCGGAGGGGCTCGGGGAGGGGTGAAATGAGGAGGAGAGGGGATTTGGGGAGCATTGAAGGAGGGCTGGAGGGGGTTTTCCACCTTGGAAATTCAGCCCCCTGTAGAGGAGCAGGGATGCTCCGGGCTGTGGAGACACAACTTTCCGTAGGGGTGGCAGAGGCACCCCTGCTCCGAGCCCGATTCCTGGGGTGCTCCCCGGGCACGCTTTGCTGGCTCCTTTGGGAGCTCAGGGCTCCGGCAGCCTGGAGGGAAGCAGCAGCATCTCCCACCGCCCCATTTCCCTGGATCTGCTCCAGTCTGGGTCGGGTGTGCTGCCGGGGGAAGGAGCATCCCTGTGGGAATGATGATCCATCGGGAGCGGCCTCTGCTGCAGGGGATCTCCATCCCCTCCCTGGGGATTTCTGAGCCCTCCCCATTGCTGCTGGGACCCCCCAAAGCCGCTGGCTCAGGCCTGGGCTTCAGGATCTGTGTCCTGGGCTGGGGGATGCGATGTCCCCGTCACTGCCCCCGGTGCCACCGCGAGGTGGGCGAGGGTGGCCCGTGCAGGGCTCGCCGCGCTGCCGGTGCCCAAGGGAAGGGAAACCTCTGCCAGGAGTTCCGAGCCTCCTTTCGGGATGCGCAGCTGCCCTCGCTGGCCTTTGGTGGGCGAATGAAGGTCCCAGAGGGAGCCGGGAAAAGACGCTGGGAGCTCCTGGTTCTCCTCACAAGCGGCTCGGGCTGGCGGAGGGGTCAGCCCGTGGTGAAGCAGTGTCCTCCTCTCCTGCTTGGAGCATTTCATTCCTTTTTTTTCCTCTTGTTTTTGATTTAAGAGCAGCCCTCCGTGCCAGCCTCGCTGCTGCTGCGCTCCCCGGGAGCTGCTTGGCCGAGGCCCCAGATCAGCTGCTTCCAGAAACGGGGATTTTGTGTTATTTTTTTGGCATCTCCGGGGTGGGATGGCCCCAGGGTGGCCCCGAGGGCTCGCAGGATGGACAGACGGACAGATGGACGCGGGGGGGGGATGAAAGTGTGCGTGCTCGGCGCTGGGACCTGTTGGGATGCAGCACGGGGGGGATTTATGGGTTTGTGGGATGTTTTTGAGCTGTCTGTAGGGTTAAACCTGCGCTCTGCATCTTCCCTCAGCTCCCTGCAGCGTGCCTCAGTTTCCCTGCTCCCGAAGGAGCCTGGAGGCTCTGCAGCGCTCCAGACCTGCTGGGGTTGTCCTGTCCCAACATCCCGGGCAGCTTTGGGGTCCTGTGCCGGATCCCCCATCCCATCCCAGTGCCGGGCCGAGCCGCTCTCCCCGTGTTTCCCATCCCTGGCTCCCACCTCAGCCCAGCCAAATGGGGCTGGGGGTGGACGATGGTGCTCCGGGGCTCCATCCCTGCTGGGGGATCCAGCCGGGACACCCCAAACCCAGCGGGGGACACACCCCGAGCCCCATCCCCGTCCCTCTCGGCGTCTCCCGGCTCCAGGCTTTTCAGACCAGCAGGTGGAGATGTGCCATAACTTGCCGGGAACCGGGAACCTGCACCCGGCTCGGCTCCTCCAGCTCCGGGAATGCTCCCCGGGAATGCGCTCCGGTGTTTGCTGGGTCAGCAGCCCCCAGCCCGCTCCTTGCGCTGGGCTCGGAGCAGCGGAGCCATCCCAGGAGCAGGGAAGGGGCGATGGGATTTTTGGCAGGCAGATGAGGGGAGGGGACCCGGCCTCTGGCACAAGTTTCCACAGAAAAAGGGGATGTGCAGGGATATTCCTTTTGGATTCTGGCTCTGGAGTGCCCTTGTGTGACCCCAAGGCCTGCTCCACCTCCCCCAAACCCCAATTCCTTAAATCCCAGCCCAATGATGGAATTTAGCAGTGAGAAGTTGGGCACCCCTCATGGAAATTCTTTTCTTCTACCCCTTTTGCCCTCTTGGTGTTTTTGAGGGAAGAGAAAAAGCTGAGGGAGATTCCCTGAGCGATGATTTTGGGGAGCATCAGCCACAGGGCCTGGTCCTCACCCAGACCTGTCCTTTTGGGGGAAACTGAGGCAGGGGAAGGGCTGGCAGCACCCTCTGGCTCAGGAATTTTTGGAAACCCAGCTATTTCCTTGAAAATTTTCTTTTTCAGTGCTACTATTTCAACCACCCCAGCTGCCGAGATCCCTCTCCCAGCTCCTCTGCATCCTATAAAAGATGAAAAAAGGAAAAACTGAGGATCCCTCCATCCATCCATCGGCACATCCCAGCTCCGGTCCCTGTTGTGGAGGGATCAGGGGGATGTGGCATCACGCTGGATGAGGGAAGGGCTGCTTAGACAGCACCACCTGATTTTTTTGGCTCCTGCATTGCCTGGCCAAAATAGCGTTGGGTGTGTGGGAGCTGCTGGGTGTCCCCTCCCGCGTGGCACCTGTCCCTGCCACCGCAGGAGCGCCCCATCCATCTGGAAAAGGTCACTCTTGCTAATCTAATCAGAAGATTTTATTATTAAATGCATGGCTCTGCTAACGAGCAGCCCCCTGTGGGCAGGCAGGGAGGGAGGGAGGTGGCTGCTCCTGGGGTGGGACACGTTGGGACGGGGTTGGGGACCCCGGTGGTGGCAGTGGGGATCAGATCTCCTCTGGAAGCTGTGGAGAAATGGTTTGGTGGGGTGGAGTGAGGTGAGTCCTGCTGCCCATTTCCCAGGGAAAGGGAGGATGGAGCTCACCTGCCTGGAGGTTGGAGGTGCGGGGTCCTCTGGCCACGTTTGTGGTGGCCCAGCCACCCCCACCCTGGATGGGTGGGGGCCATTTCTGTCACCTGTGCCACCAGCAGCCCAGGGCTGGGGTGCAGAGGTTGTTCCTCAGGATGTGCCTCTCCCTTCCTTTTCCTTGAGCTGTTTCCTGACCTGTTGCTGCTCCCAGCCTGTCCCTTGTCCCCCCTCACCTCTGCTCTGGCCTTGGGGAGGCCACCACCAACCAAGGCCATCTCAATCTTCTGGTGAAGCCACTGTCACCTTCTGGCGAGCATTTTCCCACCACCTGGATGATATTTGTCACTCTGGATTTTCCCTAAAAGCCCAAGCAGGCGCTGCTGGGGTGGCTTTGCCACCTCACATGGTGCTGTCACCTCCTGTCCCCTGCAGGAGCTGGGGTTTGCTGTGAGCTCTTCCCCAGGACTGGCAAAACTTGGGAACCGATTCATTTTTCATTTATTTTCCTTTGAGGAAAGGCTGTGTTTTTGCTCTGGAAGATAAATCAGGTTGGAAATGCAATCCCTGCTGCTGCCAGCTCGGTGCGGCTGCGGGATCAGCTCCTCTCCTGGAGCACAAGAAGAGGATGAATCCCAGCCGTGTTTGAGCTGGCACCGCTTCCCAGCTCTGCTTTTGGGGGTCTGGGGCTGATGTTGGACCCCAAACCTGGGATCTGGGGCTGGATTTCCCTTGGGTGCCTCTGGAATGGGATCCGGCTCCACCACAATTCACCCACGGAATCGTTCTGGAAGGTGTTGCTGGGCACAGCCTGGAGGTGTTGGGAGGGGAAATTCAGTGTTCAGAGGGTGCTGGGAGGATGTTCCTGCTCCTGGCCATGCGGGGAATGGGGCGATCCGAGCCGGACACGTGGCTTTGGGGGTGTCCCTGCATTGTCCCTGCCCTGTCCCCACGCTGGGTGCTGGGGGATTGTCCCTCAGGAGCTGCTGATTCCCATTTCTGGCTCCCCAGGGTGGTTTTTAGGAGAATCCACCTGTGCCCACTGGGCTGCTCCCAGCGTGGGGCTCCCCCAGCCCGGCGACCACCACGGAACATTCTGGGGTGCCCCATTTATCCCAGGCTCCCTCCCCTGCCACTGCTTCTTGGACAACCATGATCAGGGACAATCAGCCTCTTCCCTGTCCTTTTCTAATCCCTCCTTTTTAATTAATTTCCTCATTTTGCTCCCTCCTCTGGAAAGGCCTTCTCCTCCTTGTCCCCCAGCCTGTCCCTTGCCGTGATTTGTGGAAATTGCTCTAAAGTAGCTGCCGTGTAAAAGCCTTGCTGGCTCCAGGAATTTATGGCAGGCTGTGCCTCTGCACGGCACATCCCATTTAGGCCATATTTATTTATTCCTTTAACTCCCTGGCTTGTTTTTTAAATTTTTTCCCCCCCCTGTTTTGTTTATTGTCTTTTATTATTTTCCTGGGGGAAGCACAGGCCCTGCTGGGATGGTTCCATTTTGCTCGCTGCTGCTTCTCCCCCCACCAAAAAAAAAAAGATCCCAGGATATGTCCCAGCAGTGTTGCTGGATTTTATTGCTCCTGCTGATGGAAAACCCAGGCTGGCCTTTTGGGAGAGGGAGAAATCTCAGGGATCTACAAGAAATGAGCCCACCAGGCACAGCCCTGTGTCAGAGAATCCACTCTTGGTGCCCCCAGGAATCCAATCCCAGCACTCCCATCCAGCTCCCACTCAATTCCTACCCCAGGCTGATTTTGGGAAGCTCGGATCAGTTTATCCTCTGGTGCTGTGGGAATTCCCAGCTCATCCCTGCCGTGGCCATGGACAGATCCAGGAGCATCCCTGCTCTTCCCACGCTCTGCCCGCCGCACGCCAGGGGAAGGTGATTCCACATTTGTAACAATTATTCACTTAATTGAGTTCCAATTAGCTGGGACTGGAGATGGAGGCTCTGGATGCATCAGAGGGAAGGGGGAGCTTGTTGTCATTTATGACACCAAAACCAATTTCCAAGGCTCTGCCTGCAGGGAAGGTTTTGGAGGTTTCCATGAGGAGTCTCCCTGTATTTTCTGCTTTTGGCTTCTATTGAATTCCTGGGGTTTTTTTGTTGTTTTTTTTACCCTGGGAGTGTGGAGTGGAGAAGAGGGGCTGGCTGAGTTTTGCCTGGAGGATTCTTTTCTGCCTTTTTGTTGGGTTTTAGGGTGTTTGGAGGTGCTGACCCCACTGGGGTGGGAGTGTAGGGTGGCAGCGGTCAGTGCTTGGGGATGAGGAAGGGATTCCCAGGAGAAGCAGGGAAATGTCTGATCCTGATCATTCCTTGAGAGCTGGGAGCACCTCCAGCTGTGGGAACATCCAGCTGTGGGAGCTCCAGCTGTGGGACACCTCCAGGAGCTCCAGATGTGGCACATCCCAGGTATTTGCCACCCCGGTTTCCCCTTTGTGCTCAGTCCCGATGGATGGGATGGCAAAGGCTGAAGCAGCAGATTTTGGGGATGGGATCCACAGGATGCTCAGGGGAACAGGGTGAAGGCAAAGAGGAGTGAGAGATCCGTGCTCCAGTGGGGAATAGCCAGGCTGGAATTCCTCTTTGGGGGCTCCTGGTTCTCGGGGTTTTGGGGGGATCCATCACCCCACTGACTCCTCAGGTCCTCCTGGTGTCATCACCCTGCTCAGGGCTCCAATCATCACCTGGAATGATGCTGGATCTGGGGATGAGGGAGTGCTGCTGCTCCTGGGGACTGCTGGGCACCAAAATCCCTCCACAGGAGCCCCAAGCAGGACTGGGAGCCCTCAGAGAGGGCCAGTGACACCCCCTCCATCCCCCCCGGGCATTTGGGGTGGGTTTATCACTGTGGCAGCTCAAGCCACTGCTTTAGGGACAACTCTCCTGCCGTGTTCCCAGCTGGGACCGCACAGAAGCCTGGCAGGAGCTGGGGCTGGTGTCCCACATTCCCCGGAGCTGCGTTCAATCCATCGATCCACCGAGCCCCCAGCAGCACCCATTAACATCCAGACAGGTTTTAACCCTCCCGAGCCGACCTCAAACTTCCCCCCCCTCCTCTCCAGGGCTTTCCCTGTGTGCTTTTCCCCCCATAAGTGGGGATATAGCCCCGGGAGCCCCTGCTGTGTCCCACGGGATAAGCCAGGATAAAGATCCCGCCTGGAGCAGTGATCCCCACGGCCGACAGCTGGGGCTGGGCTAAGCCGAGCTCAGCTCTGCTCTCGGTTCTGGAGCAGGGGAACAGCAGGAGGAGGCTCTCCAGCCCCGGGAGAGCAGCTGGGAGCTGGGATGGTGGAAGCAGGATGGAGAGGCTCTGCCTGGGCCTCGTTTCCTCGGGATTCAGGGCAAGAGGGGAAGTGATTGAGCTGGAGGCTCAATCCAGTGTGTCCATCAGCCTCTTCTCCCACGTGTCCACCGGGCTGGCCGAGCCCAGCATCCCCTGCATCAGGACTGGGGATGAGGATGGTGATGATGATGATGATGATGATGATGATGATGATGATGATGGTGATGACCTAAACCCGATGTCGGGGGATGTTTCAGGGACTTTTGCTGCTGTTTTTTTCCAGCAGTGAGATCCCCTGGCCCAGGTGTGGGATTCGGGGCAGGGCTCAGGGCGCTGCCACTGTCCCCACGTGCCCTCCAGGGTGGCCAGAGCATCTCGGCACATCTGGCCCCGCGTCTGGGCACATCTGGCGGGGCAGATGTGGGGCTGCACAAAGGGGTCACCACTCGTGTGTTCACACCTCCCTCCCCCTCCCAGGCTGCGGGACACCCCGAGGGGACACACGGGAGTCCCGCTGTGGGGCTGGGGGTGGCTCCTCAGCCCTGGGGGGCTCGGGAAGCCCCCAGGCCAGCGGGGACCTGGCCAGGCACGGGGAGCTGTGTTTTGGCTGGCGGTGCTGAGCTGCCAGGGTGGAAGGGCCATATGGGCCCCTCTGTGCCGGCCTAACAAAGCCGGAATGCGGGTCAGGTGCTGCAAATCCCGCTCGCCACAGCGGCAGCAGGGCTGCGGAGCAGAGCCAGCCGCCAGGGCTTAACCCTTGTGTCCCCCCAGACCCGGCCAGGGGGGACGTGAGGCCACCCGGGGGTGACAGGGAAGTGGGGACAGTGGTGTGGGGACTGCAGTCTCCTGGTCTGTGTTGTCCTTCCCTCCTTCCCTCCTTCCCTCCTTCCCTCCTTCCCTCCTTCCCTCCTTCCCTCCTTCCCTCCTTCTCTCCTTCCCTCCTTCCCTCCTTCCCTCCTTCCCTCCTTCCCTCCCCTCATCCCGGAGCTCTTCTCCTGCTCTCCAGCCATTTTTGACCCCAATCCCTCCATCCCTTATTCTCCCTCCTGTTTTATTGATCCTTATCCCCCTTTTCCACATCCACAGCTCCGCGCACCTCCTGCCCCCTTCTCCATCCCTCCTGTCCCTGCGGCTGTGGTTCCAGGCTGGATCTGCCTGGGTTAGACCCTCTCCTGGCTGGATTACTTTGCTCCCGTCCCCTCCCGGCCATAGATTAGAGCTTCATTTAAATGCGTTTTGTCTGGAAAGGAAATCGCTTCCCTGGGCCATCCCATTGATGTCCAGCCCAGCCTGGCCCGGTCCCCGCCCCAGATGGCACGGCCGGGGTGCAGAGCTGGGTGACAGGGCCAAGCTGCTGTCCCCAAAACGAGTTTGGGATGGGCTTTCCTCGTCCTGCAACCCCCAACCCTCATTATCCATCATAGAATCCCCACGGGATCCCCAGGGGACAAACTGCACCCAAACCCTGCTGCTCCCCTCCCGGTGGGTGACAGTGGGTGTCCCACAGGCACAGAGCCGCTCCTGTCCTCACTCAAGGGTGACACCAGAAATTTTGCAGCACCTCAAGGATGGATTTTGCTTGGGGCTGTGCTGGGCATTGAGCTGGGTGGGTTTTGGGTGGGGTTTGGGTGGGTTTTGGGTGGGTTTTCCCTGTGGAATGTCCTGGGCCTGCTCCGAAGCCCGGAGATTTTGGAGGGATCAAGTCTGATGCTGTTTCAGCGAGTGTTGAGCAAAGCCCCTGTACCTCACCCAGACGGGTCCAGCCCATGTCACTCCAGCTGCTGGATCCTTTTCCTCAAATAATCTCATGCCTTGGAAAAAAATCCCCTTTTCCATTCGCTGGGGATGGCAGGAGGATGCAAACCTTCACCTTTCACAGCAGAAAACAACTTCCATGACTCACAGGAGCAGAAAGCCCTCGGTGCTGAGCAGAGGGGCACCCTTGGGTGCTGGCCAGGGTTTAGCAGCTCCAGGACCTCTGGGAGATGGGAAATCAGGCAGAGCAAGAGGGATGGGGTGGCAGGGGCTGGAGCTGGCCACAGTGGCAGCATTCCCACAGCCCCGGGGAATTCTCTGCCTGGCTCCGGGACAGTTTCCATCCCGGGATGAGGACTCTGCCTGTCCCGTATCCAGCGCTAATCCTTTTAGGAGCCCTCTAAACTGCTGAACTCCCCTGTACCCCTCAGCAGAGACCTCGCCGGCTGGGCCGGGGGTTCCTGCATCCCTTGAGCTCCAGGGAAAGTGGCTGGGACCACTTCCAGGGCTGGAAAAAGCCTCCTGGTCCTGGCACTCTCCGAAGCCCCAAAGGGAAGGGGGCTGAGTCATTCCTGGGAGCGGAGCCGTCACATCCACACCTTTCCCCGCTGTTTGACACCGGTAATTTGGGCTCCGCTGCTCGGGAGCCGCTTGGGAGCGGCTGCAATCAGCGCCGGGAGCGGGGATGCGGGGAGCCGAGGGGAGCGGGGGGGATCCAGCCCTCCTGGGAATTCCTGGAGAAGGCAAAGACCTTGAGATGCCTTCCAGGCTCCCGCAGCTGCCAGCTCAGGTTCAGGCAGTGCTGGGGTGGGTGACCAGCGCTTTGGGCTCCCCAGGGACAACACGAGGCTGGATGTGGTTTCAGCACGCCCTGGATACCCCATCCCATTCTGAGGGTGGCTTTGGTGAGGCTGCTGCCGCACAATCCTGCTCGAGGTCCTGGGATCTTCTGCATTTCTGGTTTGTGGGACAGAAACCCAGCCAGGCTCTTGCTGCTCTTCTCAGAGGTTTGGGGGCTGAAACTCCAGCTCCTCCTTTGTTCCACTCTCGCCTGGATCAGTGTTCCCTGCTCAGGAGCTGTTCCAGAGGGGGATGCCCCACACTAACTGCGCTCTCCATCCCCTCTGCAGCCCACGCCAAGGGCCCAGCCCCCAGCCCCGAGCCCGCCGAGCCCCCCGGTGCCATCCTGCTGCCCGTGAGCTACCGCCTGTCCAACACCCGCCTGGCCTTCTTCCTCAAGGAGCTGGGAGCCAGCCCGGCGGGCAACGGCAGCGCCCCTCTGCAGCGCTCCGAGCCCTTCGTCGTCTTCCAGACCAAGGAGCTGCCCGTCCTCAACGTCACCCTGGGGCCCTTCAGCACGGGGCTGGTGCTGCCCAAGGAGCACCTGCAGCCCTCCAGCACCCTGGAGGTGCCCGACCGCCTCACCGTCAACTGGAAGGTGCGCGCCTTCATCGTCCAGCCCCGGCTGGTGGCCAGCCAGCCCGTGGTCCAAGTGCTCTTCTACGTGGCCGGCCGGGACTGGGACGACTTCGACGTGACGGACCGGCTGCCCTGCGTGCGGCTTCACGCCTTCCGCGACGCCCGCGAGCTCAAGAGCTCGTGCCGGCTGCGGGGCAGCCTGGCCATGTGCCTGGTGCAGGCCGAGCTGCCCCACGCCTGGTTCGGCCCCTCGGCCGTGCCGCTGGGCAGGAGGAAGAGCCCCGAGAGCCTGGAGGTGGTGCCGGGGGAGAGCCAGCAGGCCGAGCTGTACTACACCCTGCACGCGCCCGACGGTGCCGGACAGTGCCTTGGGGACGCGGGCGCTCGCCGCGGGGCCGGCGCTCGCACCGAGGGTCCCACGCAGCACCCGCTGCTGCGCATCGGCAGCGTCAGCCTCCTGCAGCCCCCGCCCGGGCCCGCCCTGCAGGAGCATCACCTGGACGGCAACGTCTTCATCCGCCTGCCCGACAAGCCCCTGAAGCCAGGAGAGGTGCTGAGCATCCTCCTCTACCTGATGTCCAACTCCACGGTGGAGCACTTCACCCTCAGGTGAGGCCCTGGGGGCTGTTCCCGCTCCCTTTCCCAAGGGGTGGTTGTGGAAAAGCGGCTGTGGGTGGGAGGGTTGGGAGGACTGGTGTTTGGAGGAGGTCTGGAAGCGGGGTTGGAGCAATATCTGGAATGTGGTTTTGCAGTGGGAGCTCCCTGAAGGGCAGGGCTGTGCACCTGGGGCTGCTGGCACTGGGCACTGCTGCCTTCGCTCTCCCAGCATTCCCAGTTGGATTCTGCCAGCAGCTGTGGGTTTATTCCCAGCCACCTTTTGGGCACAAGGTGTGGTGTGGCCTTGGGGCTGCTCTGGAGTGAGGGGTGTCCCCATATCCCTCCAGAACTGGTGGGAGCAGAATGGGGTGGTGGGCAGGAGGTGCTGAGAATCCCAGTGCGGGCAGTGTCCCCATTGCTGCGTGTCCCTAAGGGTGGGGACACAAGCCCTGGCCACAGCTCTCCAAAGGGCACTTGCAAGTGTCCTCTGGACCAGCAGGGAGCCCCTGGAATGGGGGATGTGGTGCTCCTGTCCTCCACCCCAGGGATGCCCAGTGCCACAGGGGTGTTACTGCCCTGGGGCCAGCACTGGGGCTGGAGCGGTGACTGGGGGGACAAAATGCCATGAGAGAGGAGCTGGAACGGGCTGCTGCTGCCAGCCTGGATGCTGCTTCCCACAGCCTGAAGGGATCAGGGGTAAAACTCCTCCTGTGCCGTGGCAGGGCATCCTCGGGGATCCTGCAGTGCCTGAGGGTGAGGATCCATCCCTGACTGTCGCTCTCTGCAGGGTGAAGGCCAAGAAAGGTGTGAACCTGCTCAGCACCAAGTCCAGGAGCGGGCAGTGGCTGGTGAGCTCGGAGCTGCTGACGGGTGGCAAACACTCCACTGCCACCGTCGACGTGTCCAGGGTGGATGGGGCCGGGCCCAGGTAAGGGCTGCAGCTCTGGGAATGCCAGGGAAGAGCTGGGCTTGGCCTGGAGCAGCTCTCCCTCTGCCCCTCGCCCATGGGTCTGGGTGGCTGCAGTGCCACGGGGGTGCTGGCAGGGGAAACGGAGGATTTTAGGGCTCGGTTGTGAAGCTGTGGAGGATTCCTTAGTCTGGGGTGGGAGGATTTTAATTTTTTATTAAGTTTTAATGCTGTGAGAAGCAGCAGCTCTCTGCTGTCTTTCCTGGTGTCTCCTCTGGGAAGGAAGGGGTCCCATCTGAACCCTAAAGTGAAGGATGAGTGTTGGATGGGGAGCAGGATCCAAGCCAGGCAGTTCTACCCTCCTCACACATCCCTGGGACTCTGGGAAAGGCTCAGATCAGTTGAGGAGAGCCCTGGAAATGGAATTGAGAATGATCTGAAGGAGAAAGGACCCACAAAGCCAATCTGGGAGCCCAGAGGGTTCTCAGCCTGAAGAAGGGGAGATGTGAGACTGGCAGGCGAGGGCAGGGGATGGGCATGGGGTCAAAAACAGCAGCAGGAAAGATTCTGAAGTGCTGGAGAACAACAGTGACATCTCTGTGCCCTGGGAAGAGGGGCACAAGCGTCTCCAGGAGCTGGGTTAAAGCAGCTTGATGTGCTCAATGCATTCCTGTCCTCTGCCGTGGAAATCTCCCCACATCTCCATCCCCCACCCCAAAACCAAGCAAAGCTGGGGCCAGACTCTTGGAAAAAAAGAACTCCTCAGCTCTGTGTGCTCTGGTGTGAGCTCCAAAGCTCTGCAGAACCCCTTTCTTGCCAGGAGGGTGGATTTTCCTTCACCCCATCCCGCTGCTTCCGAAATGCACCCACAGCATCCAAACCCACGGCTGATCCAGGAGTGTCCCCAGGGCCACCAGCCCCTGTCCCCTGCACGCCCACCCCAGAGCACACGGAGAGCAGAGCTGCCAGCAGCAGGATCCTCTCCCCCTTCCCCCCTCTCCTGCTGCCAGCACCGTTTCCAATCAGCCTGCAAAGGTTAGAGACGGGGGAGGAATTTAAAGTGATTACAATCACCTTTTAGACAAACAACTCCATCAAATATTAACGGAATGGAGAGGATGAATGACTCCGAGCCGTGTTGCCCTCCAGGCTGTGCAAACAGAGGAGTTGCTGTGCTGGGGCTCTGGGGGCTTTTGGCAGCGTTGGCTCTGCAGGGAGGGGCTGCCAGCCCTGAGCTTTGGGGTCAGAATGGCCAATTTGGGGTGTTTTGCACTCCAGAAGCTGCATCCCAAATTGTCGCCCAGGTGTGGGCACCTGGCTCTTGTCTCAGCTCAGAGCAGATGATGCTGGGGGAGAGCAGAGGATGGTGGCTGGGCCTGGCAGCGCTCCTGGGACACCTCGGGCCACCCCATGGCGAGGAGTCCCATTGCCCCAACACCTCTGGCTCTGCTTTGCCTCTGGACCTGCCTCTTCCCAGCTGGCTTTGAGCCTCCTGGCATTGGAAGAGCAGCCAAATCTGCTTTCCAGACCCTGTGGCCTTTGGTGACTCACCTTGAACCCCGGAGCCGCCTTGGGGAAGAGCAAGGGACTCCACCAGCCCCAGTGGATCAGCCCCAGTGGATCAGCTCCACTGGAAAGCTCATCATGGATGCTGTGGGATCAGGGATCAGGGCTTGCCATGGCCTGGAGCAGCTCCAGCTTCTTGCTCTGGTCTCTCCCTGCTCCCTGTCACTCATTAGATATTGATTAGAGAGAAACCTGGCTGTGCCCTGCGTCCCCAGATCGATGGGACCTTCTCAATTGCTGCTGTGCTGAGATGAAACTGGAGCCAGTCCTGGCTTCCTTTCCACTGAAATTTCACTTTTCCTGCCCTCCTCATTGGCTCTGAGGGGCTTTTAACACTGCTGTGGTTTGTGGGGGTGCTGGGATTTCCTCCAGGAGTGTTCAATTTTTGGGGAGCTGTAAAGTTTGACTTGGGGCAGGGTTGAAGCCTGAGTGACTCCAGGGATTTGCAGGGCAGAGGCAGAGCTGGGAGGGTGGGATCAGGTCTGGGGAGGTTTGGTTGTAGGGATGGGCCGTAGGAGTAATTCATGCTGCTGCTGTGAGGTTGTGTCCAAGCCATGGTGCAGATGGGCACCAACCTGTCCCCTTAGTCTGGCAGCCTGTGCTGGGTTTGGCACCCTCTCCACTGTCTTCTGCCTTGGGGACACTCCAGAGGTCACTCCCTGTCCTTTAGCTCCATGTCCTGCTGCCCTCAGCCCTGGCATCGATTTGTGTTTGCTGAGCTGATGGTCCCAGGGCTGTTCTCCCCTGCTGGTTCTGTCCACCTCCCGTCCCCTGCCCGTCCTCCCTCAGAGGCTGGGGGACAGCCCTGTCCCATGTCCCACATCAGTGCTGTCTGGGCTTGAAACTCTTTTTCTCGTGACTCAGTTTCCCCATGGAATCCCCTTGGAAGGGCCTCTGAAATCAGCAGCTTGGGCTGAGCTCATATGTTGACACTTGTTTGTCACTCCTGAGTGCTCTGGGTGTGGGACACTCGGGATCTGACCTGTGGGACAC
>NC_031787.1:4380444-4381358 GCF_001522545.3 Parus major | reverse complement strand
CGGGATCTGACCTGTGGGACACTCGGGATCTGACCTGTGGGACACACGGGATCTGACCTGTGGGACACACAGGATCTGACCTGTGAGATGCTCGGGATCTGACCTGTGAGATACTCAGGATCTGACCTGTGGGACACTCAGGATCTGACCTGTGGGACACTCGGGATCTGACCTGTGGGACACTCGGGATCTGACCTGTGGGACACAAGTGTCCTGGCAGGAGCAGTAAATCCATCCCCACTGCTGGGAAGATGGAGTTAGGGAGACAAGGCCAGCACCTGCAGCCACCCACTGTCCCCCGAGGCCATGAGCACACGCCCACCCTGTGATGTCACCCAGCAGCCCTGGCAGAGCTGATGAGGTTTCTTGTCCTGCTGGGAAAGGCACTGAAAAACATTTCTCTCTCCCACTGGGGAGATTCCCATGGGAATCTGCAGGATCCCATCGGAGGAGCCTCTGCAGAGGTGAGGGTTGCTGGGTTTGGGTGGCACCCGCTGCACAGTCCCCCTTGGCAGCCTGGGGACACCAAGGAGACCTGCTGGGGAACCTGATGGCTTTTCCTGGGGTGTCTGTGGGAGCTGGGACAGCCACCTCACTGTGTCCCCTCCTCCTGTCCCCCTGCCCAGGGATGGGGACTCCTCCTCTGAGATCATGCAGCTGGATTTCGAGATGGAGAACTTCACGAGCCAGTCGGTGACGCGCCGCATCATGTGGCACATCGACTACCGGGGCCGCAACCCCCCGCCCGACCTGGAGAAGGTGGTGACAGAGCTGACGGTCATCCAGAGGGACATCAGGGCCATCGTGCCCCTGGCCATGGTGAGCAGGCTCCTGCCCTCAGTTGTTACCTGCTTTGAGGGGTGGGGACCCCCTGAGGGATTGACCACCTGCCCTATAGCACCTCTCCATCCATC
>NC_031787.1:4372007-4379946 GCF_001522545.3 Parus major | reverse complement strand
CACCCAGGTTCTCTGCCCCAGATGGGACAGGCTGCCCTCTAACACGACGGTGCCCTTTCCCTGTCACCCCCAGGACACAGAGATCATCAACACAGCCATCCTGACGGGGCGCACGGTGGCCATTCCCGTGAAGGTCATTGCCATCGAGCTGAGCGGCGTCATCATGGACGTCTCGGCCATGGTGGAGTGCAAGTCCAACAATGAGGACATCATCAAGGTGGGTGTGGGGGGGTCTTGTGACCTGAGGAAGAGCTGAGGGGAAGATCCAGGTGGGAGAGGTGCTGATGGGGCCAGTGCCAAAGGCTCCCCTGCCCCAGCCACCGAGGCAGCCCCTGATCCTCAAACCTTCCCATTTTCCATCACCAGCCCCGTTCATCCATATACATATTTCCATCCCTGAATAAATCCATCTGCCCACCTGCCCATGTCACTCTGCCACCATTTCCATCCATCCATCCACCCCCAGACATCATTCCCTTCTCCTGAACACCTCCCACCCCTCTCCCTGCATGCACCCAGCCAGCTCTCCCTTTCCATGTTCCCGTTGGCTGGGCAGAGGCAGGGAAGGGGTCTGGATTCTCCAGGGGGCCGTAGCCCCTTCTCCCCTTTGCCACAGGGGTGATGGCAGATCCCTGTCCCTGCTGGGATTTGCTGTCCATGGGGCCGTGTCACCTGCCACGGGGGACATCCATTGCCACAAAGTGCTCACCCAAGTTCTTGACTAAAACTTGGATCCATGGGATTTACAGGACCGGCTCTAATTTATGGAGCCCAGTCCTCCCCAGCGTGATAAAACACTGGAGCAATAATACACTTCAGGATGGACTCCAAGACACTTAAACTGTTTAATGTGCTGCCTTTCTGCTCATAAATCTATTGACACTCTGTCCCCAGACCTGGGGGGAGCAGGCACATGCCCAGGAGCCGGGATGAATAATGCAGGGAGCAGCCCTCCGGCCCCGGCTCTCATCCTGCTCGGAGCCCTGCGCAATTTCTTGCTGAGTTATTTGGTGTTTGTGTTGGAGCTTCATTTCCGAGGGAGCTCTCAGTTACCTGCTGAGATCGGGGAGTATGATTGCGGTGTCAGGGCTCTAAACCTGCTCTATAAATCACAGCTTACGGAGTGGGATGTGCTATCTGTTACTGTAAATAATTTAACGTGAGGGCGGGCTGGGGAGCTGCCTCTCCCCGCTCCGGTGTGGCTCCCTGGTGGTTGCTCTCTTGTGTAATGTGGGATTTGTCCTGGCTTTGGTGTGGACGTGGCTCTGAAGGATGTGGTGGGAGAACATGGGTGGGAGTTGTCATGCTCATCCCTTTCTGCGGTGACAAAGGTGTACAGGAGGACATCACCACCCAGGGGAGTGTGGAAACCATCCCGTTTTGAAAATGGGTGGTGACCCTGGGGGCTGTGGACCGACACCCAGGGGGTGGGAGATGCTCAGCCTCTCCTGTGTGTGACCCTTCTGAGAGCCCCACATTCCACATCCCCCGCAGAACCCCCCCAGGAGCTCAACGGGACTGATCCTCACACACAGCCAGGACCATGGTGGCTCTCCCCACTCCTGGGGGCCTTGGAGAACATGTGTCCCCTTGATCCCACACCTGTCACTGTGCCAAGCCGGGAACTCCTGGCCACAGCAGCGGAGGCAGCGACGCCTTGGCTGGGAGCCCAGGCAGCCCTCAGCCTCTCAGTTGCTGACACCTCGCCGTAAATCCGGGAAGTTTCCCCGAACAAGCTTCATTTCCGAGCTAATCTGCAGTCACTCCATCTTCGGGACAGGCCTGGTGTGCAGGGATTTTTTGTTGTCATAGTTTCAAACCCCTCCCGGCTGCAAAGCGAGCGGCGCCCAGAAGGAGGTGCCGGGGGGTTTATTAGCCAGGGTAATGCAAGCAGAGCCCATCGTGTTTATTGTGATAAATGGCACAATATCCAGAGATCCTCTGCTGCAGGATTCACCTGGGAGCTCATCTTTATTCAGGCGCTGCCTCCTCGCCACGGATGAGATTGTCTTGTCAGACTTGCTGAGCTGGTACCTCTGATAGGGAGACAAGGAACAAACCCTCCTGCATCGCCCTTCCCTCCTGCGCTCAGGGATGTCCCCAGGAGCCCAGGTCCAGGGCTCTGCCTCCTCCCCCAGCCCCAGGGGACCCTGGACACCGTGCATCAAGCTCCTGGAGCTGTTGTAGAAGTCAAACCCTGCTGTGGGCTCAGAAATGCAAAATTCCTGCATCTGGTTGCCCACAGGTGCTCAAGGAATAGGCTGGGGGAGAGACAGGGATGCTGTCACCTCTGCTGTCAGCCACCTGCAGCCTGGCCTCAGCCCTTCATCAGCCATCAGAGAACCCAGGGATTCTCGATTGCTGGAAATCAGCTTTTCTGTGCTGTTGAGGTGCTCAGTGCTGCTGGCTGAGCAAATGAGTTCTGTTTTTCTCCAGCAACAAATCGGGTGCAATCCCTGACAAGGGATCGGGGTTGGGCCATGGGGCTGCTGCAGATGAGAGGTTGGAGTCCCCTCCTGGCTGTCTTCTGCCACTCTGTCTGGGAAGGAGCTGTTGACGGGTGGCCTGAGCTCAAACCCCAGGAGATGCTGCCCTGGTGTCCCCTGGGCTCCAGAACTGGCTCAGGTGGGCGGTCACGAGTGACCCCCCGCAGGATGGATTTGTTTTATAGCGAATTTCACTAAAGGCGTTTGCATAAGTGGGAATTAAAAGAGGAGGAGCGAGAAGAGGAACAGGAGGATTCATTCAGACAGCAGGAATCTTGCTCTGGGGTGAGCAGGAGGGACAGGGACAAGACACAGGTGGGGACAGGCATCAGGGGGGTTTGTGTTCGCTGCCTCCTCTGGAGGAGATTTTGGGGCAAATTTCAAAGTAGGGAAATTTGCAACCTCTGTGAAGCACCCATGGGTGCCTCTAGCTCAGGGACAATTCAGCGTGGAGGCCAAAGAGAAACTGAGGCACCAAGTGGAGGTTCTTGGTGAGGTGGGAGAGAGTGAGGGCTGGCTGGAGGACCTGGGTCAGGGGACACCTTGTATGGTGGAAACGGGGTGTGGATCTCCCTCTGAGCAGGATCTCCAGGAGGAGGGAGCATCCCTGCTCCAGGGGCCAGCACAAACTGGATTCATGCCGGGTGACACTCCGCTCTTCCAGCCCCCTGCCAGGATCTCTGCTGTGCCTGCAGGACCATCCCCATCCTCTCCTGTCCCACAGGTTTCCAGCAGCTGTGACTACGTCTTCGTCAGCGGGAAGGAGTCGCGGGGCTCCATGAGCGCCCGGGTCACCTTCACCTACGAGCACCTGTCGGCCCCGCTGGAGATGACGGTGTGGGTGCCCAAACTGCCCCTGCACATCGAGCTCTCGGATGCCCGGCTGAGCCAAGTCAAGGGCTGGAGGGTGCCCATCCTGCCGGACAGGAGGTGGGTGCTGAGGAGCTGCACTGGCCAGCCTGGAGAAGGCGAGGTGGAGGTGGTGGTCATGGGTGAATTGCCTTGCTCAGCTACTTCATGAGGAGGTTGTAAAGGTGGGGGAGACAGAGGCATGTCAGGGGTGGAAAGGTGGAAAGGGAGAGCTCACAGACACAGGTTATGGGGAAGGAAAAAATTTCACAGTGGGGTTGGTGGAGAACATTCCTCCTCGGCAGTGGTTAAAAGTTCCCTGGATGAAACTGGGAACAGCCAAGCTCCAAAGTTGCTTGTTTGAGGTCTCAAGACCTCCAGGTGTCCATCCCAAGCAGAGATACCTTGTTCTCTCATTTGTTTAGTGGGCTGAGATGCTGGTGACCCTGCTGTTACCATGTCCTGCCAAATCCCTTGCATCCCTCATGGACAACCGGCATCTTTTGCCCAGGAGCCACTATTTATTGGTGACATTGTGCTTTTCCCTGGTTGGCCACCTTTCCTGGGGGGCTGGGGAGCCATGGTGTGGGGAGTTTGGCAGCACTACCCATCCATCATCCGTCCATCCATCCATCATCCATCCATCATCCATCCCGCAGGTCGGTGCGGGACAGCGAGCACGAGGAGGACGAGGACGAGCGGAAGCAGAGCCGGGGCTGTGCCCTGCAGTACCAGCACTCCACGCTGCAGGTCTTCACCCAGTTCCACACCACGGCTGCTGAGGGCACGGGCCAGGTGGTCACCATGCTGGGGCCGGACTGGCTGGTGGAGGTCACCGACCTGGTCAGCGACTTCATGCGCGTGGACGACCCGCGGGTGGCCCACATGGTGGACAGCTCCACGCTGGCCGGGCGGGAGCCGGGCACCACCCTCTTCAAGGTACCCCTGGCCACCCTTTTCCCCCGTGCCAGCCTGGCTGGAGGTGGCAGGTGGTGACAGGAGCCTCGTCCCCTGCAGGTGGTGTCCCCGCTGGTGGAGGCGGTGCTGGGCGAGACGCTGGTGACGGTGGCGGAGGAGAAGGTCAGCATCACGGACCTGAAGGCCCAGGTGGTCTCCAGCCTCTCGCTGTCCCTCCACCCCAGCCCTGGCAACAGCCACACCATCATCGCCCGCACGTCCGTGCAGCAAACCCTGAGCTTCTTCAAGCAGGTGAGGCTGGTGGGCATCCAGGCTTGGGGGAGAACTTGGGGTGCAACCTCCTCCTCCCAAATCCTGCCCACACTCCAGCCCTCACAGCGCCCACTGTCCTCATGACATCCTGGTGACCCCAAAACACCCCAGAAACCTTCACAGAGACCTGTGGATCCAAGCCTGGGGACAGGACACAACCGTGGGGACACAGGGGGAGGGATGGAATCCTATAGATCTCCTGGCCCAGCTCTGGCAGCCACATCTGGCACCGCTGGGATTTGGGTTGAGCCTGGGCAAGCTTGGGCAATGTGGAGAGAAGAATAAGCTGAGGAGAAAAAATAGGGAATGGTTGGAACAAGACAGATTTTGGAGGACTAAAGGGTGAATTGGATGGGGAGGTGGATGGGGGATGGACAAAGCAGGTGCAGGTGGGACTGGCCTCCTGCTGGGCAACCGGTGCCTGTGTTGGTCCCGCAGGAAGCGCTGCTGAGCCTGTGGATTTCCTACAGCGACGGCACCACGGCCCCCCTGTCCCTCTACGACCCCAAGGACTACAACCTGGTGGTGAGCAGCCTGGACGAGAAGGTGGTGTCGGTGACCCAGGACCGGGCGTTCCCCTTGGTGGTGGCGGAGAGCGAGGGCGCGGGGGAGCTGCTGCGGGTGGAGCTGGTCATCTGCGAGAGCTGCCAGAAGACCAAGCGCAAGAGCGTCCTCTTCACGGCCTTGGCCACCGTGCGCGTCCACTTCGGGTCCGAGGAGGATCCCACCTACGACTACGACCACGTGTCCAGCAGGCCGGGGCTGGGGGAGGCCGGGGCGAGCACCACCCTGCGGGCAGAGGTGGACAGGAAAGCGGACCCGAGCGAGGATGGCCGGATGTCCAGCGCGTCCCACCCCACCGAGGACTTCCCCACCATCCCCACCGGCTTCGTGCAGGTGACGCGAGGGCTGACGGACCTGGAGATCGGGATGTACGCCCTGCTGGGCGTCTTCTGCCTGGCCATCTTGGTCTTCCTCATCAACTGCATCGTCTTTGTGCTGAAGTACCGGCACAAGCGCATCCCGCCGGAAGGCCAGACCAACATGGACCATTCCCACCACTGGGTCTTCCTGGGCAACGGGCAGCCCTTGCGGGCTCACAATGACCTCTCCCCGCAGCCCGAGAGCCCGGGGAACCCGCTGGAAAACGTGCAGACCTGCTGCCACGGGGACCACCACAGCAGCGGGAGCTCGCAGACCAGCGTGCAGAGCCAGGTGCACGGGCGTGGGGACGGCTCCTCGGGGGGCTCCACCCGGGACCAGAGCGAGGACCCGCTCAACTCGCCCACCTCCAAACGGAAGCGGGTGAAGTTCACCACCTTCGCCACCATGCCCTCGGACGAGCTGGCCTACAACTCCATCCCCATCGCCGATGAGGAGGACTTGGAGTGGGTGTGCCAGGACATGGGGCTGCAGGACCCCGAGGAGCTCCACAACTACATCCGCAGGATCAAGGAGATCGCTTAACGCAGGGGCAACGGGGACGGGGCGGGAGGGAGGGACTGCCACACCGCGCCACGCCGCGCCACGCCGCGCCACCACGCTTCCCCAGGGCCGGACACCCGCGTTCGGCTCCTTCTTCCGCACATCTCACGTCCTCACCCCGTCCAAAGGCACCCCCGGGGAGGCCTTTTTTCAGTTCTCACCCTTTCCCCAGCGGTTTTCCCAGGGGAGGCAGCCGCACGCGCGTGGCCCCCCAGCCGCCGGCGCGCAGTGGGGCTGGGGGCACAGCTCAGGGCGTGTGTGTGGCCCTGGCAGGAGGGGGCTGGGGGTCCTGCCGGGAAGGGCTGGGAGAAGGGAGAGATCCCGTTTCCCCCCGGAGCCCAGCAGGGAGGTGGTGGCTGAGGGATTCCCAATGGCCTCCCCCAGCCTTTGCCGCGCTCAGTTGCACAATTTTGGGGGCGAGTGCTGGGTCACCCTGTGGGTTTTGGGGTGTTGGCCCCCCCCGGGTAATGCTGGGAGTGGGGGGCACAATGGCCGTGGGCCCGGGGCACCGCTGTCCCCATCACCTGCTGTGTCCCTGCCCCAAATCCCCGGCGTGCCCCTCTCCCTGGCTGCCCGGGGCAGTTTGGGGGTGACCAGTTGGGACATTTGCTGCTCACCCTGCCTGTCCCAGCCATGGGGCCAGTGCTGGGCCCCCTTGCCCCACAGCCCTGCTGGAGCCTCCAGGACCAGCCACCGGTTTGTGCCCTCTCCCAGCGCTGGAATGTGGCTTTGGGATGGGAATGTGCTGCTGGGGATGGCCTCAAGGAGACCTGGCCTGGGTGTCCCAGTGCCAGCCCAGCTCCCCCAGTGCCAGCCCAGCTCCCCCAGTGCCAGCCCAGCTCCCCCAGTGCCAGCCCAGCTCCCCCAGTGCCAGCCCAGCAGGGATGCCCGGGGCCAGGCTCAGCCTGTGTGGTGCCTTCTGACTGCCATAACCCGATGCCTCCCGGTCCCCCCGTGCTGCTGGCACCTCCCAGCCCCTCTGGCTCACCCAGGGGGGCACCCCCAGCCCAGGGCCACCCCCTGTCCCAGCCCAGCCTGGGGGGGACACCCGGCTACCAGGGCTGGCAGGCTGGGGACCCTGGGCTGTGCACTTGTCCCCATCGAGCATGTGGGGACAGGGACCCCCCCCAGCATCACCTGGTGGAGGCTGGCAGAGGATTATTTCTGGATCGAAAGTTACCCACCACTGTGTCTCTTTTTTTTTTTTGTTTCTTTATTTTTTTCTTTATTTTTTTTTCTTAAATAAAAGACCAGAAAAGGAAAAAAATGAAAGAAAAAAAACAAGTGGCAGCACTGTCATGGGCCCTGTCTCTGCCGTGGTGCCCGGGGTGGGGGGTCCCAGTTGGGTTTGGGGGTGAGCCCTGGCGGATGTGGGGTCTGCTGGGGGATGACTCCGTTTTGACTGAACGTTTTGGGGTCAAAGCTGTGGTTTTGAGGGTTCTCCCTCCAAAATCCTCCCCTCCTGGGCAGCCTGGGTGGGCAGAGAGCAGCCCCTGTGCCTCAGTTTCCCTGGCATGTGAGCCACGGTCTGGGGTGCTGTGTGGTGTTTCAAAAGCCTCTTCAAGGAGTTTATCAGTTTTGGGTCTGTGAAAGTTTCTCCCCTGGGTGGCCTTAAAATTTACCTGAGAGCTCTATGCTGGTTTTATATAAATATAGTATATTATATAATATATAATATTATATAATATATTATACTATAATCATAATATTATATATTATATATTATATAAATATAATATATTTAAATATATAAATATAAATATAAATATAAAGTAAATATAAATATAAATATAAATATAAAATAAATTAAATATAAATATAAATATAAATATAATATAAATTAAATATAAATATAAATATAAATATAAATGTAAATGTAAATATAAATA
>NC_031787.1:4349842-4371908 GCF_001522545.3 Parus major | reverse complement strand
TAAATATAAATATAAATATAAATGTAAATATAAATATTATAAATGGGGTGAGATGTGCTCAGAGGGCAGGCAGGACATGCAGGGAGTTGGTTTTACTCTGCCCCCTTATCTGATTGTGGCTCTGAGCAGGAAAATTAACACAGCTGCCTCCCCTGCCTGGAACCTCTGAATTTCCTCGCTTAATTAACATAAATGAATATTTGGGGAGGGGGAAAAGAATTTTAAAAGGTAAGAAAAAAGAGTGGGGAAAGGTCAGAAAAGGCTGGGATAAAATTTTATAGTTGTAATAAAGGCTGGCAGTGCCTGACTCCGGTCCCTGAGCGTGCCCTGGGGCTGTGGAGGTGGGAGATGGATCCAGCAGGGACAGATCCATGGGAATCGGGGAGCTTGGCACAGCCTGTCCCCACTGCCAGGTTTTCCCACTTCTCCTGGCTGCTCTCCCAAGCCCAAGGTCTGACACCAAGCATCAGCAGCGGTTTTCCAGCCCGTCACTTCCCATTCCAGCTGATGGATGCGGCTCAGCAGCCTTGGGAAGGCAGCACCCACTGCCCCACGGTGTTTGGAGGATGCTCTCAGTGCCCTGCACCCCCAATTTGTGTCCTGCAGCATCCCTGCACCCCCTGGCAGCTCCTCCAGGCAATTCCAATCCCTGATTCCTGTCATTCCTGGGTGAGGGAGCAGAGCCCTGCACGGGGTGAGGAGAACAAACCCTTCTGTGTGGTTCCATCCATTTATTGGTGCCTTTAGATGCAGATATTTATACTTCATACATATGGATGTATTTCAACTTTATACATATATATGCATCTCTAATGTGAATGTGCATATATATTTATTTCTATATATTTATTTCTGTATATTTATAGATGTATATCAATTTATCTATATGTTTATATATATATATAAAAGCTTTGCTCAGGGGCCGGGGTGCACTTACAGACACCCCTAAATACACTCCCCTGAGTCTCACCCACCATCCCAGTCCCTCTGGGAATTCAGAATACCAGGAAAGCAGCTCCCCATCAATTTTTCCAGGGTCCTGATGCCCTGGGAGTCCATCAGGAAATGCACAACACCCAGGGACAAACCCCAGGAAAATGGGAGCTCTCTGAAGGCTCTGGTGGTGTCTGGTCCTCTCCACTCCTCCCACTGCCAGTTTATGTTTTTCCCATAGGAATGATCCAGTTGGGACATAATAATAATAATAATTTTTTAAAAAGTCCCAGAGTGCTGCTGGAGATGGGGAGATGGAGGCTGCAGCTGGGGACTGGTGGCACCCATGGGGACAAGCCCCAAACCCCCCTGTGCCACCCCAAACCCCCCTGTGCCACCCCAAACCCAGCACCTTCCCCCTAGACTGCCTCAGATCCCGTTAAATAATCCCCAACCAAACCTCTGGGTGTCACAAAAAGGGGGAAAAAAAGGGTAAAATAATGAAAAATCAGCTCTCTCCCAGCTCCCCCAGCACTCCCTGTGTTTATTCCTGCTGCTTTTTCCCTCTTTAGTGGCTCACTATCTGTTCCCAGCAGGCAGGGACATATTTGCATTTTAATTTGGCCTTGTGAGGCTACAGGAGCCACCTGTGAGGAGCAGGCAGAGCTCCAGGGGACCCTGATGTCCCCCAGCTCCCCGGGGGATGCTCGGTGCCCCCAGCTGTGCCTTACAAATCCCTTAAACTCTTAGAGAACACCACGAACCTCGCAGAACATCAATGCCTCCATGCTCAGAGAGAGGAGCCACCAAAGGAGAGTGAAAAACGGGGATTATCCCGTTCTGAGGTCAGCTCCTTCCCCTTCCCTCCATCATTTCCTCACTCCTTGCGTTTTCTCTCATCCTCAAACCTCTCTCAGGGCTCTTTTCCCAAAATCACACCCCCCGTTCTCCCCTTGGGGTCCTCCAGCCACTCTCAGCCGTGTCCCCAGGGTGGGACCTGTCCAGGGACCCCAAATCCCGTGGGGCTCGCGGTGCTGCATCCGGAGCATCCCAGGGGATGGAGCGAGGCGAGGTTCCTCTCCCGGGATGAGAAGAGCCAGCTCTGACTGTCCGGGGGAAGTTTAATCAAAGCAGAGCCCGGCTCTGTTGACATTAGCGGGGCAGGATTTGCGCGGCAGCCGCGCTTTAATTACTTTGGTAATTGCGCCATTATTTCTGGGGGCTCGAGGCTGTTTTTCCTGCCTGGCTCAGCGAAGATCCCTCCCTAGGGAGAGAGGAGGGATGCTCCTGTCTCGGCACCAGCTGGAGCTCAGCACCGGCTTCTGAGAGGCTCCGGGGAACGGGAATAGGAAAACCCATCAGAGACCAAATTTTGGGGCTCCTCCTCTGCAGGAGGAAATTGTTCCCCTTCCTCCCAGCTGAGGATCCCTCTGTGCTGCCTGAACAGGATATTCCCAAATCGCCCAGGAGCAGCACGGAGCCTCCCCAAGGATCCCGCTGTGAATTCCTCCCTTTTTTCTAGGAATCCCCCAGATCTTGTAGAAACTCCCCATTTTCTAGGAGTTCTAAGGACGGTGGGACTGGAGCCCCTCTGAAATGTTTTCCAGGGCTTGTCGGGAACTTTTGCTGCTCTCCAGGACTCCCTTCGGGCTTGCCAGGAATTTTGGAGCCTTTCTGGATTTCTTTGGTGTGGGGCAAGGTGTCTCTACTCCTGTCACTGGAATTAGACGAGCTTTAAGGTCCTTTCCAACCCGAATCATCCAGGAATTCCCTGATTTGGGATAGAGGCTGCTCCTCCCAACCCCTGGGCGTTCATTCCAGCGCTTCAGCACCAGGATGGCTTTGGGAGAGGCAGATCCTTTAACCACGGCTGCATTTTCCAGGAGCTCCCCGGCTTCCCGTAAAGGAGAGGACTCGTTTCCATTCTCCCGACTCAGCAGAGCAGGGAATGATTTCCCGGAGCTCTCTCCTGCCGGGATCGTGCTGGCACTGCCGGGGGGTGACCCGGCTGTCCCCGGGGGTGCCACACCAGGATTCCCTGTCCCCTCTCGCACACGGAGGGATGGTTGGGATAAATCCAGCTATTCCTGGCTCCGTGGCACAGCCAGGGCAGGCAGCAGATGCTGTCCCAGAGGCCTGGCTGCAGAAAAGCCCCAATTTTGTGAGTTCCTGGATTTAAAGGTCAGGGAAGAGCAGCTTGTGTGACCCGCCGTGACACCGCTCCCAATTATCCGTCTGCTCTGCGCTCCCTCCCGGGAAAGGGCTCCTCTGGGACATGATGGAAAACCAGGCTGTGAGGGCTGGCCAGGGCTGGAGCCTTTCCTTCCTCCCATGGGAGCAAACACCTCCCCAAATATCTGATTTTTGAGGCGCAGTTGAGCTTCCCGGGGTCTCCTCACGCTTGAAGCCAAAACTGAGTATTTTTTTGTTTTTTTGCCAGCCTGGGTAAAGCAAAGCCTTTTGGCCAGGAAAAAAATATCAGGGATTTTCATTCCCTGCAAATGAGAATCCATGGGATACAGCTGGTTTTGGCTGTGGCTCTCTGTCTTCATTGGAAATCTAAAGAGCTGCTCTGCGGGATGGGGAGAAACCAGACTGAGGAAAAAGTGGCTTAAGCTGAGATACATCTGGAAAAACCAAAGTGGGGATGGAAACAGCATCTTTGTCATGGTCCAGCATGACAGGGACAAGGAGCAGAGCCCCTCAAAGCCCTCCTGGGTGGCTGTGACAAAGCTGCACCCACCCGTGCCTCAGTTTACCTCGCCTCTGGTACTCCCTCAGTCCGCGGCAGGCTCAGGGCTGCGGTTTGGGATGCGACAGGAATTCACTGCTCAGGAATGAATCCTGGATTTGCAGGGTCTGATTCTGTCCTTTGCAAGGTGCCAGTTAAAAATAAAACCCTCCCTCAGCCCCAAACCTCAGCTCCAACTCTGTCCCTGCCTTTACCTGCGAGTAACATCCCGAAGTTTGATGTCCCAAAGTTTGATGTCCCAACACCCCAGGATGCCTTTGCCCACCCGACCTTGCAGGTTCAGGCCTTTTTGGCTCCCTATCCCTGCTGAAATCCCAGCCAGGCCCGTGCCCAGAATACTTGGAGGAGGCATAGATCACCCTAACGACGGCAAATCCAATTAGCCGAGGGTTGAGCACTCCGCTGATGAAAATCCAGGGGTTCAAAGTGCTGAGCCAGCAGCAGCTCTGCCCCGATCAATGCCATGGAAATGATCCTGCTGCTCCCTGGGAGCCCAGCCCTTTGTGTCCTGGCAGTGAAACACGTTTTATCTGGCAGGACCCCACTGAGCAGATTAATAAACACCGGCCTGGTTTGGGGCTGGGAGCGGGGGGACACTAAAAAAAAAATGAGGAAAAAATTGCAGCTGAGATGGCTCTGGGATTACTTAGGGAAAAGGGAGGGTTCTCTGAGTTGTAGCTGCAGTGGAGGTAGGAAAAATGCAGTTTTGGGGTTGGTGTAACCCACTCAGGGATTTATGGAGCTGGAGAGAGGGGACATGAGCTGGGAGAAGCTCTGGGAGAAGTCTGGGAGCACCTCTGAGCCCCACCTTCAATCTCTGGTGGCTACAGAGGGCTGTGCCCACCCATCCATCCCCATCCTGGTGACCCTGAGCCCTCTGGATCCATCCCAATCCCTCTGGATCGAGAGCTCCATGGGGAATCCCTGCATCCTCCCAAGCTCCAGATTCCCACAGGGACCTGCTGGATCATGGAATGGTTTAGGTTGGAAGAGACCTTAAAAATCATCTCCTTCCACCCCTCCTGGACACCTTCAACCCCTCCCACTGTCCCAGGTCGCTCCAAGCCCCTTGGATTTATCCCTGCTGCACCCAATGGTTTGTGGCTGAAAACTCCTGGAAAGAAAAGGACAGAAAAAAAACCACATCCAAAAATAAAAATATTTCCTCTTGACATGTTTCCTTGGCGGGCAATGAGCCGCCTCAATCTTTTGATCTGTAGTTTCTTCCCCCCTGACATGTCCTTTGATTGCATTTATTTATTTTTTACCTTAAAAAGCTGGAAATCAACCCAAGCCCTTTTGATTTTGACTGGAACGGAGACAGAGCACAGATGATGTCTCTGGAAGGTGATTTCTGTCATTTTTTCCTCAGCTACTCCAGAACCAGGAAAAAGAAAAAAGCCCAAATAAATCTGTTGTTGGCACAGCTGGGAAGGAGATACTGAGTTTGTGGAATGGCCTTGGCTCTGCTCTGCCAACAGCTGGAGAGGCCAAAATGCCTCTGGAAAAAAGCTCTGGGGTGCACAGGCACAGAATCCAGAGCATCCAGAACCTGGAGGAGCCCTCCAGCATGGAAATGATCCCTTTTGGGGGCACTTTGAAATATTTGGTGTCAGAGGGAGGCAGCTGAGGGTCCTGCCCTGTGGGAGAGCCTCCTGCTCCAACTCAGCACAGAAAAATCTCCCCTACAGAAAAACTGGGAATTTGGGGGTCTTTACAACTTGGAAGTTTTTGGGTTTTTGGGGTGTTTTTTGCTGAGATGTTTCCCTGGGTGGTTTTTGCTGGCTCAGAGGCTGTGTGTGGTCCCCACACAAACCCTGGTGAGGATGAGGACACATGAGAAGCCCTGAGGGTGATCTCCACTCCAGCAGAAAGCATTGGAGGGGGGACAAACACGAACCTGGGAGCAGCAGCAACAAATTCAGTGCCATTTCACCAAAAAACATCATCTCTGAGGTGCTCCCCTGCCAGCAAAGAGCATCACTTCACCTCTGAGCACTGGGAATGCAAGCAGGGCCCAGGCACCCCCTGCACATCCCAAAAAGCAGCTCCCAAACCCTCTGGAAAGCAGCTGGATCTCTCCATGAGGGTTTTGAAGAGCTGTCCTCACCACAGCTCTCAGGCAGCTGCTTTATGATTTATTTCCTCTCCTCTCTGAGAACAGTTTGTTTTCAGTCACTGCTCACATTTACCAGATCCTCTCACTCTCTCCATGAGCAGAGTTTGGATTTGGGGTTTTTCCTGGAGGTTATGGCCAGGAGAGAGTTCTCCATCCAGCAGCAAGGAGGCCAAGCCTCTCTGGGACAGCCTGCCAGGGCTCTCAGGACTTCATTCTCAGCTGATGATTGAAAAGACACAGATTCCCCCCAGAACCCACCTCAACTGTGCTTTTTGAGACGCTCTGAAGACCTGAACTCTTTTCCAGGTGGGCTGTGAAGGTGCTGGAAATTTATTGCTAAAAATAACAGTGCAGAAATGTTTTATCCTTCCCCCGGATCCTGGAATCCCTTTTTGCCTGCTGGAGCTGGGGGAGGTTTTGTTTCTGAGCCTGCTGACGCAGAGATTTCCCTCTAATCAGGTTGGGATTTCATTTCCTTTCCCCCTCTCCCCCCAAAAAGGGGTTTTGCAGAAGACACAAAGCCGGCCTGGAGGGGAGGTGACATCCAGGGCCTCAAAGCTGAGCAGAGAGAGGAGAAACTTTTGAAGCAGAGCTGAAGAAGAGCTCCCAGCACTGCTGTGTTACACTTCCACAAGTACCCATGGCTGTGCTTGTGTCCCATCAGTGGTGGAAAAATCCAGTTTATTCCCAAGTTCTGACCCTCAGGGCCCTCCTTGGATCTTCCCTGTCCTCCAGGCCTCTTGGGCTGGCAAATCCAGGATAAATCCCAATAAAGGGAGCCAAGACCATCTCCCTGCTGCTGGACCACAGCACTCCAACACGGCCCCAGCCCTCCAGGGATGCAGGATGGGGTGAGGGATGGATCCAGGCTGGCAGTGGGGACCTCCAGCTACTTCTTCTCCTTCTTTTCCCTCCCTTTTCCTCCTTTTCTCCCCCTCACTGCCAGCAGCACGTGATCTACAGCAGGATAACAGCTCCAATTGCTCCAAATTGCTTATCGAGGCCTCGGCGCTGAATCGATGATTTTAAATGGGATCACAAACAGCAATCCCAACAACAGCGGGATAAAGAAAATAAATGGAGCTGCCTGGGAGCCGGGAGAGGGCTGGGCTGATTGCAGCCAGCTCTGCTGCTGCTGCGGGCTCCAGAGCCCTGGGATCCTCCCAATCCATTCGGGAATTCGCCTGGATAAAGAGAGATGAGATTGTAAAGGGTGGAGCTGGCTCCGCTTGAGCCTTCGTCACCAGCAGTAAAACTGGGATCAGTTTTAAACTTTTACATTTTAAACCTTACATTTTAAGCTTTACATTTTAAACTTTTTAATTTTAAACTTTTTAATTTTATACTTTTCAATTTTAAGCTTTTTAATTTTAAAGTTTACCTTCAGCGTCACACCTGACACAGGATCCACCATCCTGGACATCCAGGTCTCTACAGACCTGAGCTTCCTTATGCAGAACGGGGAAACTGAGGCACGGCTTCCCTTAGGCTCAAACTGGGCTGAAACCCCCCCAGGGGATGCCCGTGGATGTGGGAAGGTGGAATTCCCAGCCATCCCCTCCAAATTCCTGCGTGGAATTCCCCGCATTCCCCCCAGGAGCTGCCCAATCCCGGGAGTTCCCGGGTCCTTAAATCTCTGATTTCTTGCTTTGAGGAGCTCAGGCTCTCCCCTGAGCTATGGAGAGCGGAATCGCTGTCACATAGAAACCTCCCCGGTCTGGAGGATGCGAAAGGAGGTGCCGAGGGGGATTTTGGGCTCCCTCCCGCTGGAATTTCCAGCTCAGTCCTGGAATGAGATGCAGCCCATCCCTCCTGCCCGAGCACCCGGCTGAGCCCAGAGCACCGGCACACGAGATGTGACCTCCACCGCCACCGGAGGTGCCACCCCATCTCCTGCAGCCACCAGAGCCATGGAGGGGAGCGATGATGATGCTCCAGCCAGGAGCAGGGACAGCAGGGATCTCCTGGATCCAGGGAAGCCGAAATGAAGCAGAAATCTCCCCGTTTTCAGGGTACAGGACAAGCAGGGAGAGCTGCAGGTCACGGTGAGGGTTCCCATCGTTTCCCCTCTTCCTGCTCTGGTTCCCTGTGCGTTTTGGGCTGTGGGTCCCACTCGGATTTACCCCAGTAATGCCCCAAGGTTTGATATCAACCCCAGGCTTCTCTAATAAATCCCTTTTTCATATCCAGCGGGTAAAATCCCCCCGTGCCGTGCAAATCCAGCTGGAAGCGCGGCTGCTGTGGATCGTGCAGCTGCCGCAGAACCTTCCCAGGAATTAATGGGCGCAGATTTTGGAGGCGAGGGCTCGCCCGTGGCACACAATGAGCAATTAGCTCCATTTCAAACTCTCGCTACAGGAATGGATTGGGTGAATTTGGCTCGTTTAAACTCGTGCTGAACTTTGAGCAGCGATTTTTTGTCCGGCAGAGCTGGAATTAAGCTCACACCCAGCCCTCGCTCTGTGCTCTGGTTTAAAACCCAGCTCGGTTCCAGGCTGAAGAACCTCTTGGTTGCATCACCTCTTGTTTTGCAGCTTTCCCCATCTCCAGGGAAGCTTTTCCTCCTGAAAACCCGGAGAGAAAGCGCTGGCAAAAATCAGGGAGCACCCTCGCAAATCCAGGAGGAGCTGCACCCACAGCAAACGCAGCTCCCAGGAGGAAAAACCTGGGATGGGAGGATTTAAGGACCAGCCCAGGCTGGGGGTTTTGCTGAAAGATTCTCTTTGCCCGTGTCAGAGCAGGATGAATCCTTGGAATAAAAACCCCCCGTGCCAAGCCTGGAGCAGGGACAAACTGAGCCAAGTCTCTCCTCAGTTTGCTGTAAATACTCAGAGATAGCAGCCGTAAAAGCACCTCGGAGAGAAGGCAGCAGTAAAATTACATCAAGCCTAGGGGCTTAAACTGATTGAAAGATACGTTTTCCAAGCTGATCCAGCTAATGCAGCAGCAAAGTCTCCTGCATTGAGCAGCCGCTGGAATCTGATTTTTATTTTTTTTTTTGCTTTTCTAAATGGCCAGACAGCTGGGAAACACCTCCCCACCCCGAATATTTTGGGAATGCTTTCAGAAGAAGAGCAGAAATGGGGGGGCTGTGTTAGCCAGAGCCCCCGTGGCTGGAGGTTCCAGGACCATCCCAAAGCAAATCCCTCCTTTCTGGCTTCCTTTCAGCAGTGACAATGACAGCAGGGCAGTTTCCCACTGCAGAATGGGACAATCCCAGGCTCCAGCTGAGATCCCACCTCTGCTCAGGACTGCTCTGCCACCATCCCCACTTCCAGGGGGTGACAGATGGACTGGGGGGCTTGGGGTGTGTCTGGAGGAGGGCAGGAAGCACAAACAGGGGTGGATTGTGGTGCTGCTCCTTGGCACCCACGGAATTAATTGTGGGGTCATTTAGGCTGGAAAAGCCCTCCAAGGTCATGGAGTTCAGTGTTAGCACTGCCAAGTGTCCCCAGTGTCCCCAAGTGCCACATCCACGCTGCTTTGAAATCCCTGCAGGGGCAGTGACTCCACCACTGCTCTGGGCAGCACTACCAGGGCTTGGCAACCTTTTTATGAAGATATTTTCCCTAATATCCAATCTAATCCTCCCCTGGAGCCGCTTGAGGCCATTTCCTTGTTACCTGGGAGAGAAGACCAATCCCCACCTGTCCCATGTCCTCATCAAAGGCCAGGGCTGAGCCTCAGATGAAAACAAGAAGATCCTCCCTGGCATTTTGGGGTGATGAACTGAGCACAGCCTGAGCTGTCACAGCTCCAGACTGAGCTGGAGGGAGGAAGAGCCCGAAGTCACTTCCCTGGATCTGTCACAAGGCAGGACCTGGCTGCTGGGCAGTTGTCACCCAGCACTTTGTCCCCTCACATCTGTCCCTGCGCAGAGCTGAGGTGGTGACCCCACACCACATTTCCACTTTGCTCAAGTCTCATCCCAGAGAAAATAAAAAAAGAAACAGTAAAAACCTTCCCAAACCTCACCAGCCCGTTCAGAAAGGATGGGCTTTGACTGAGAGTGAGTTCCTTTGGAAAACTCCTGCTGCTGAGGGAGAAACACAAATAAAACCCCTTTTTCTTTGAGGAAAAAAAAATAAGAAAGAAAAAAGAAACAAGCCAGGGAGCCCGGATCAGAAGGGAAAGCTGGAATGGGAGCAGACACCGTCCCCCACCACGGCTGAAGTGACCACTGACAAATCCTTTCAGGTCAGTGCAGAACAACACAGGCTCTTCTGAGAGCTGCAGTGCACTGATTAATTGGGGTGTTCCTAATTAGGGCAGCACAGCCGGGCTCAGAGCAGTGGGGCTGAGCTTGGGGACAGCAGAGTGACCCCAGCCCTGGCCACACGCGTGCCCCACGAGCTCCTGGCACACGGGGCCCTTGGCCACTGCTGCCTGGGGGTCCAGGGAGTGGAGAAACAGCTCAGGTTTCTGTTTTGGGGCTGGAGGATGCTCCAGATGGCGAGTGAGGAGGTGTTTTTATCCTCTGGAGCAGCACCCACAGCCAGAAGGGGTGGCCAGAGGTGATTTCCCCCTTTGCACACCCAGGGGTGATGGAGTTTCCTACAGCTCTGCAGGGAGAGCAGGACACAGCAGCCAAGGTGGCATCCCAAGGGGCAGGAGAGGGACATTCCCTGCCCAGCTGTGTGCAGAGGAGGGTGAGGAAGGCCTGAAGACCCCACAGGATCCCTCACCACCACCTCTTGCTGGGTTCCAGCCATGTCAGGGCTGTTCAGGCCGTGCGAGGAGAGGGAAAAAGAGGGTGTCAGCACCCAGAGATGCTGGGCTGGTGGCCAAGCTTTGGCTGCCCATCTCCTCCTGCAGCTGGGCATGGACACTCTGGAAAAGCAGGAGGCTTTTCCCTTCAGGATAACCCTGCTGTGACACTGTCCTCACACAGGGCCTACAAACCCCAGCAGGACCCAGGGGCTGAGGGTGCTGTGCTCCCAAATTCCCCCAGCTCCCACTGACCCCTTGGGATTTTAGCTTTTATATTTCCCATCCATTCGTAATCCTGCAGTTGTTTAGTGCACAGCTCTGAGCTCCACACACGGTGTCAGCTGCTGCTCCCCACTTTGGGCAGACACAGCAATTCCTCTCGGGCCTGGCAATCAAGGACACCTCACTGCCTCAGGCCCCAGAGATGGAAACAAAAGGGAGTTGTGGGCAGCAAACTGGGGATAAATGACTTCATCACCTGCAGCTGGAATTGGACGATTAACCCCAATGTGCAAATGGAACAAACTTATAAAAGTGTGAAAACTGTGATCCATTTTGGGTGTAGGCCCTGAGGGGCTTCACCCGCCTGAAGTGTCCCTGAAGGCCCTTCAATAAATACAAATAAACTGCTTTTTTTATCCCCTTAATTCTGTCTGGCCTGTTTTTAGGTAGCCCAAAAAGTCATCACCATCCCATGGGGGATTCCCTTGAGCTCACAAAAAGCCACTGCAGGGCACTTTTGGGGAGCAGGAGAGGCCGGGAATGTCCATCCAGGTGAGCTGGAAAGCCGGCTCGGGCTGGAATCTCACCCAGAAGAGCTGCAGCCGGAGGCAGAGAGCTCCAGAATCCATCAGGAATGCTCTGCAGAGAGGCTTTACCAGACCCATCTTCCCCACAATAATGTGTTTTATTTTTCCAGTGCCCATTTATTATTCACACGCTCTTTTCTCCCCGGATTACGGGAGCTGCCGGCTCCTGTCTCCTCACCACACCTCTGGTACTGATCTATTTTCATGGCTTTCTCACCTGTAAAGGTGTTTCTGTTTCATCCCAGCCCAATAACAGGGCTCAGTGCAGATGTCAGGAGCAGGATGCTCATCCCCTTCCAAAATCCCTTGGAAAAAGACCAGATGGAGCATCCTGCACGGCATGATTTGGGATCTCTCTGTCCATCTCCTGCTTGGGATGATTTGGGATCTCTCCATCCCACATGGGATGATCTGGGGACTCTCTATCCTGTATGGGATGATTTGGGATCTGTCCACCCACCTCCTGCTTGGGATGATTTAGGGATTCTCCATCCTGCATGGGATGGTTTAGGATCTCTCCATCCCATATGGGATGATTTGGGGCCTCTCCATTCTGCATGAGATGATTTGGGGATTTTCCATCCCACATGGGATGATTTGGAAACTCATCCCACCTCCACCAGGACAGGTGAATCCTGTGGCTGCAACACCCATGGAGTTTGCTGGAGGAAAGTGAGGGATGTGTGGTGCATCTTGTTCTTCATTCCAGCTTTAGGAAGGCGCTGAAAACCCTCCCCAGATCCACCTCCCCGTCAGCCACTGGACCAGAACTTCCCAAACACTTTGGCTGTGCTGAGCTGCAGCATCCATGGATATTTTTAAACACCCCAGACCTGGGATGACCCCTGGAAGGAGGGAAAGGAGCATGGAGTAGCTGCTCATTAGTCAGGGACATCTGGGGAGCAGCACAGAGCTGGTGCTGGGAGGAGCAACATCTGCTCGGAGCTCCGAGAGGGGCTTCTGTGCCTTGGCACTCACACTTCCAGCATTTCATTTCCAGCATTCCCAGCATTCCCAGCTTTTCCAGCTGCTGGGGATGCTAAAGGGAAGAGAGGCAAAGCCAGCATTCATCAGTGTTACCACATGAGCTCCCACTCCATGAGTGGGTTCCTGATACCGAACCCCCAAATGCTCTGGGGGTGTTTTTGAGCTGGATCCAGGCTGATTTTGGCATTCTGGTGCCTTGTGGAGGAGGATGATTTCATTTCCTTCCTTCCCTTCCCCGATTCCTTCTCACCAGAGGAATCCAGGGCTCCTTTTTGCCTTCCTGTCTCGGGGGAAGCAGCACCAACAACTCCTGTGAGCTGTGAAGTGCTGGGAAAGGGAGAGATTCTCCCAGTTTCTCCTTCTGGAGTTCTGGGATTGCAGGCTGTGCTCAGGGCTGGATCCTCAGGCAGCAGAGGGGAGCTCAGCACCTTCATCCCAAGCAGATCCCTCTCCAGTGGCTCCAATCCCAGCTTGCAGCCCAGCCAGGGAACACGGGCTGAGGGAACAAACCCCCCGAGCGCTCAGGGAGAGCTTTCCTTGTCACAGGGACAGAGCAGAAATTCTCTTCCCAGCCAGGAAAGGTCAATCCTGATCCTTCACCTTCCCACTGTGGTACCTGCAGGACACCCCAGCCCAAATCCTTGTCCCCAGCACAGCCTGGCCTGGGTGACACTGGCTCTGTCCTGTTCCCAACCCTCATCCACTGCTGCATCCCCGTTTTCTCTTCCCACCTTTTATAATCCAGCTTTGCTCCCCACCCAGCACAGCTCCCTGTGTCACCACCCCTGGCTTTTCCCACCTGGAATTCCTTTCCCCCACCTTTAGCCAGAGCTTTGTTCTGCCCACATCCCTGTGCTCTCCCTGCCTCCTGTGAGAGTCCTAAAAAAGGCATCAGGCACACTAAAAAGGGAGAGAAAACATTTAATTTCTGTTCTGAGACAGATCTGGATCTCAGGATCCCTCCTCCAGCCCCAGCTGGCTCCTGCTTTCCCTGGCACTCACACACGTGGAAGGGTGACAAAGGATGGACACTGCTCCACCTTGTAGAGACATTTTAATTTCATTTTTGTCCTGCAGACAGCAAATGCCAGCCTGTCCATGAGCAGGGACATTGATGCATCCCAGGGAAAGGATTGACTGGTTTTTAACCTCAAAATAGAGCTGCTCCTGATCCCTGAAAGCACCAAGCTCTGCACCCCACAGAGGGGAGAAAAAAAGGGAATTATCCTATGGCCAAATTCCATGTAAAATCCCGAGGCAGAGGGATTTCTCCCACCGTGGTGCTCACCAGGGCTGGCTTTGCTCCAGGAGCTTTTCCTGTGACTCCAGGACAGGACATTCCTTGTGGGCTGTGGTGGGACAGCTTTTCAGGAGAGCTCCAGGATTCCTGGAGGGATCCCTGGATTCTGCTGAGGGCTGGAGACCAGGGCCAGGATGGATGTGCTGAGCTCCAGAGAAACAAAATAAAGAGTATTTTGGTTTCTGCAAGCCTGTTTTCCTGAGGAAAAGAGGTTTATGGGGTCTCCCTCCCTGTGCCTGAGACAGCTGGAGTGTCTGTTCTCCTGATTTTCCACTTTAGGAAGCAATTGGAACCGGATTTGACAGCAATAATGGGAATCTGAGGAGAATTATGTTCTGACAGGCTTGGTGAGGATCCCCAGCCTGCCAGAGGAGTGAAGGACATAATTAATGGCCCTGCTGAGGAAAGGGCCGTGCTGGGAATGTCTGTCCTTTTTTCACCAGACATCAGGGGAGTCTCCAGGCAATTAGGAGCAGTCCCTGGGGAAATTCCTGCAGCATTATCCAGCACCAGAAAAGCACAGCTGGCTGTGGGTGCTTTGGGGTGGTTTGTAGGACCATCCTGGCTCAGGGAGGTGTTTCCTATTTGAGAACCCCAATGTCCAAATCCTGTGGGGATTCTCTGGTGTCTGCTCCATGCATTTGGAAAGGTTTTGTTTGCCTCCAGGATGAAAAGTTCCCTTTCCCTTCTCTTGGCAGCTGTCTCACCCTTCCTGTCCCTTCCTGGGGCACGAGAGGAGCTGCAGGCAGACCCACGGAATTCAGGGATCTTTCCTGGATCCTTCCCTCCATCCTCACCCTCCTGGGGCACAAGAGGAGCTGCAGGCAGACCCATGGAATTCATGGATCCTCCCTGGATCCTTCCCTCCATCCTCACCCTCCTGGGGCACGAGAGGAAGCAGGAGCTGCAGTCAGATTCCAGGATTTCATGGATCTTTCCTGGATCCTTCCCTCCATCCTCACTCTCCCTGTCCCCTCCTGTCCCATGGGAAGAAGCAGGAGCTCCACCACGCCCAGGAGCCCATGGACACCCCAATCCTCACAGTCTGGATCCTTCCCTCCACCCTCACCCTCCACCAAGGCACTCAGGACGTGCTGCCCTAGTTTTCCAGGCACGGACACCGTCTCCATGTGCTCGTCCTGCCATTCCCACTCAGCTCTGGGCAGCCACAGGGATGTGCTGAACATCCCTTTCATCTTAAAACGTCACTTGTTCCCCCCAGAACCCCACGGAATGTCACCGTGGGGAGCCGACGAAACACCAGTTTGGATCCTCGGGAGGTTCCACAGAAAGGTTTCTTCCAGACCTAGACTTGAGTCTTCTTGACATCTTTTGTTTCCAGCCTAAGAAAAAAATGTCTTTAAACAGCAAAAAGCTCCTGATTGTGTCGAGCTCAGAGCAAAGTGAGTCCTGCACAAACCATCCCGGGTGGGATTCAGGATCCTCTCCCTGAGGGATTCTTTTCTCCCCTGCCTCAGCTGGAGGGAAAGGCTTTGTTTGCCCCCAGGATTCCCTTTCCCTTCACATCCCTTACCCCAGTATTTGGGAACAACACCCTTTTGCAGCCAAGTTTTGTCTCCTCTCCATTTCCTTCCCCCCTGAGAGGAAATAATTTGCTGGAGTGGTCCCCAGGCAGCTCCAAAAACTCCATTTAGGGACCAAATTCCCTCTTTACTGGAGTCAGGAACCAAGGGCCGGTTGGGATTTTCCTCCAACGACTGGAAGCACCAGAGAAACACTGAAATGTGAATTTTTTGAACCAAGAAAAGGCTGGAAAACTCAAAAACCTCAATAACCTGCTCTGTTTGGCCGCTGAGATGGCCCCCAGCACATCACCGTGGGTGGGTGGAACCCAGCACCAGCACTTTTCCTCCTTGGATAAATACACTGAACCCTCCCCAAAACCCAAAATGTTTGTGAGGAGATGGGAATAAAGTAAATAAACCCAAGTCTCAGCACTGGGAGAGTCCATGGAGGCCGGCCCAGCAGAGGAATGGGTGGGAATAAAACACTGAAATAAAGGCAGGAGGAATTAGTGTAAGAAGAATTATTTAAGAGGTAGAAAAAGCTGTTAAAATAAAAAGGGGAGGGGGGGAATAAAAAACGCTCCAGCAGAAGTAGGGCATTTGCTAAACAATAAAAGGGATGAGACAGATGATGAGGCTAAAATGGCTGAGATGCCGAACTGCTTTTAGAAATCTGCCTTTATCAAGAGAAATGTGGAAAAGTGGTTTGGACAATTAGGAAGTAACAAAAGGCCTCGTAAAAAAAAAAAAATAGCTGCGGGGAGGGGGAAGAGAAACACTGGGTGGAGAGGGAGCATTAAGGGATTAACTGGTGGAGAGGCTGGGAGCAACTGGGAGGGACTGGGACAGAGCTCCTAAAGGTGCTGCCAGCACGGGCTCGGGGATTTGGGAAGCACGGGATGAGAGGAAAAACAAAGATCCCATCAAATTGTTTTCTTCTTTTCCTCCTCCTTTTGACAGCGGAGCCAAATTAAAGACAAGCAAAGCGAATTCTCGCCGGATTATCAGGATGCGCTGTCGCTCCCCCCGGGGGTGGAAGGGAGGAATGGTGGAATTAAATTAAGGAAGAGGGAGTTTGAATTGAATATCTGGGAGGAAAAGCTGCTCCTCGCGGTTCGGTGGCCCCGAGGGGGATTGCAGAGAAGGTCCGAGAGTATCAGGATCTCGGCATCCAGGAGGAATTCCTGCTCGGAGGGGTGGGAATGGGGGCTGCCCCTGTCCAAGGAGGGCTCGGGAATGGGGACACCAGAGAGGGGGGGAAAAAAAGAGAGCAAAACACCAGGCAGAGTGGATTTTCCTGCGTTTTCTTGGAATTACAGCACCTGGACTCTCTCCTTTCAGGCTGGGAGCGGGAGATAATTTGGGATCCTGGGAGAATTGATGGACACGGGGCAGTGCCTGCTGAATCCAACCCCGCGGGGATGATGTGGAGAAAAAGCCACCACAATCCTGCTTCTCTTTCCTGTTGCTCTGGAGAGGCTGGAAAAGCAAAAGTACCTTCCCAGGCCAGCCCCAAATCCAGCCTTTCCCCAAAATCCGACCGGATAAAAAGGATAAAGGATAAATGGAGCATGGGAGCGTCCTGGTGCTCTGCCCAGCTGCCAGGACCTGGATCTCAGGGGTGATTTGGATCTTGCCTGGTGGGCAGCTCCAGGCTGGAGAGCGGGATGTCTCCTGTGCCACAGGGAGGAGGTGGGGAGTGGGAGAGCTGTAATATTTCCCTGCTGGACCAAGAACAGCCTGGGGCTGGTGTAAATCTGGCCATTCCCAGGGGGCAGCTCTGACTCAGCTGGGCTCAGCTCATCCCTGGCCCTGCCATCCTCCTCCTCCTCATCCCAACCCCTGGAACAGCACAGGGAGCACACGGGAGGCTCCTTTGCACAGGGAAAAGCGACTTGGGAAAAATAACAACAACAAAAAACCCCACCAAACCCACGGAAAAACCTCGGGATGAGGCGATTGGGAATGCCGGCATCCTCGAGTTTTCCGAAGTATTTTTAGCAGCGAGTTTTGAGCTGGAGGGAACAGCTGTATGAACTCTGGCAGAGGCAGGAGGTGGGAGCCAGCAGCCCCACTGTTTTCATCCCTCTTTTCCTTAAAGCACCCTGAGTCATGCGATTGGCAGCTCCCCCTCGCTGGCAATTGGAGCCAAGCAGCACCCGCAGCCCCTAAAAAAGCCTGAGCCCTCCCAGCGCCAGAAGGATGACAGAAATAGGTCCCTGCTGCTCTGCCAAATGGAGCTGCCGCCACCCGGCAGCCAAAATTCTTCCCCCAAAAATCCCCAAGAGCTCCGGTCCTGCCCCAGCCCATCCCCGGGGAGGGAGCGGGTGAGGATCGGCCCAGCCCCGTGTTTAAAGGATCAGGTTTTCTCCTGAATTCAGCGATTTGAACAGAAGGTTTTGTGTTTTGCTGGGAATGATGGTGTATTCCTGGGTTTAGACCGGGCTTGGGAGAGGAGAAACCCTCCTTTGTTTGGGGGAAATGAATCCCTGCTCAGAGAGGAGCCGGCGCTCTCCAGCTCCAGGCTTGGATTTCCTCCCCGAGGAGTGGGGACAGGAGCTGGCACCAGGGCAATCAATCAGGGAAAGGGTTCCCTGTCCAAGCCACTGGGATGAGACAGGAATATCCCCAGCTCCACAGCAGCTGCTCCAGCTCCACCCACCTGCGCAGCCCCGAAAAGCCTGAGGAGCTCAGGGGATCTCTGACCAATCCCAGAATGTTCCAGCCTGGGTTTTAGGGAAAGAAAAGGGAGAAAAAGCTCCTGAGTGCACTCTGGGACCTTCACCCACCCTCTCCCCTGCTGTGGGCTTGCCCCAGGCACCTTCAAGGGGCTGCTCCAAGCTGGAGCATCCCATTCCTGCCAGGCCCATTCCAAGGTGGGAAAAGCAAAGTCACTCCCCAAGGATGGGCAGGGAGGGAAGCAGAGGAGGACTCTGAGTTCAGCCTCCAGCTGGGACCCCAGGCTGCTGCTGGGCAGGCCTGAAAATCCATCAGGAAGGCAAATCTGGGCTCATTCCCACAAAGATTTATGAGATTGGTGGGATTTTGGCCAGGAGAGTGCTGATCTCCCACCGGATCCCAGGGATCCCAGGGATTCAGGGATCTGCATGTGGGGAGTCATCTCCTGTGTGCCGTGTGAGGGTGAAGAATTAGGGCATGGGAAGATATGAAGGGTGACCCAGGAAGGACAGGCTGGGTTGTGCCAGCTCCAGAAAGGCACAGAGGGAAATTTTGCAGAGGGAAATTTTCTGGAATGTCTGGGCTCAGGTTAGTCCTGGCACGGAGCTGAGTCCATCCCTTCTCTGAGCTGGGCCCATCTGCGGCTCCAAGCTCAATGCAAAGAGGGGAAAAAAACCCTTTTCCTCTCCCAGAACAACTTCTGGGGGTGCTGTTCCCATTCCAGCTCGGTGCCAGCACCAATCCCTGCTATGGGAAGCAAACAGGATCCAGAACCTGGGGGTGAAATTCCTGGGATCCTTGGCAAGGCAGGGAGCTGCTGGCCACGAGCCCAGATGGGTGTCTGGCACCAAGAGCTCCAGGGAGCAAAAACTTTATCTTCAACTTGAACAGGACCAAATTTGGCTAAAAAGCAAAAATGGAGGGACTCTGTAAGTAAAATGTTGGGATTGAGAGGACGCAGCATTGGCCTGGGAGAGTCTTTGTCCTGTTTTACATTGCTCAGAGATGCAGGTTTGACACCCAAAGGAGCCAAAAATGCTTCCTGATTAAACCTGGGCCTGAGACAGGGCTGGCTCCTGGGAATGGGGATCCTGGGAGCAGCTCTGAGGGAAAACTCCACAGGTTAACAGAGCCAAAAATCACAATTACCAAAATCCTGCCTGTCCAAGCCCCTCAAGCGCCCTTGGAGAACTCGGCCCCGTGCTGCCCTCCCAACCACCCCACCCCTGCAGGGAGGATCAGCCAGCTCCTGGTGTGGGTTTTGTTCAAGGAAAAAGGTGCCCAGCCTCATCCCAGAGGGAAAAACTTCCTTGGAAGTGCCTTGGAAGTGTGAGAGGGAGAGACCAAGGGAAGTGGTGTCTGTGGAGAGGAGCCACCCGAGCGGAACCTGAGGTTTTCAGCTCAGGAAAGCTTCCCAAAGCTTCCCAAGCACGGAGCCCTGGGGTCAGAGAGATGTTGTAAATGGACCTTGGATGTTCCATCTCCCTGTACAAAGAGCTTGGGGGATCAAGCGGAAAAATGATGGCTTTTCAGGAGAAATAATGCAGTGGAGAAGGGAATAAAGCAGGAGGTCAGAGTGATGTGAACCTCCTGTTTTCTCTGAGCTGCAAAAAAGGGATTTTTTTTCCCAAGGAAAGTCGGCTCTGCCAGAGGCTTGGGCAATAAAGTCACATTTCCTGCAGTCCTGTGGCACACAGGAGGTGTTGGTGAGTTTGTGAGCAGTCCTTGATCCATCAGCTCCCTCAGATCCTAATTTTGCTCCTGTTAATTAACTCGGTTCTTACCCCTCGCAGTTCCGAGCTGCCAGCGCTTTTCCCTCAAACATTTTGGATGCACAGCCACGGCTCTTCATCCTTTTTCTTTTTGCCTTTTTTTGCCTTCCAGGTCTGCAGAGGAAACAGAGAAATGTTTCTGCTGGCTCAGAGCCTGGCAGGGGTGGGAAGGGGAGCAGGGAATGATGGTGATCCATGGAGAAGGTGTCACCACGGGGTGGGAATTGTCCCCAGGCTGGGGACAGGGAGCAGCTGAGAGCTTTGCTGGGAGTTGTAGCTCAGAGGGAACTGGGATCTGGACTGGGATGCTGGGAGCTGGATCCATTCCCCAGACTTCAGCCATCCCAGGAATTTGGGGGGAAATGAACAAAGCCATGTCCCACATCCACAGAGGGAGCAGCCGTGGCCTGAGTCTGTGGGTTGCATTAATGACTGATGCACTTAATTATACCCTTAATTTGCACAATGCAGGGATTTCCCCCCATTTCCTTGGAGCAGCAGCTCTTGGGAAGGCAGCTCCAGCCCTACTAGGAAGCCTTGCTGCCCCCCAGAAGCTGCAGGGACTCAGAGGGGCTGGATGTTTGCTCATTTCCCATCCTCCATCCCTCATTTCCTGGGAGCCTCCTGCTCCTCGCCACGCTGAGCCCATCCCAGGGCAAAACAACAAAAAAAAAAATCTGGATTCTCACACAGCAGCAATGTGAGGTTTTCATGGAGACCAGATTTTTTTCTTTTCCAAAGTCAGAAAAACAGGGCTGGAAGTGGGAGGCAAGCAAAGGTCTCCAAGCACATATTTTCCTCAAAAAAGCCTCTCTCAATTCACCAATAAATGGCAATTTTGTGGCTGCAGCTGGAAAGGGGGGAAAAGGATTTTTGTTTTGCATAAAATTCTCTTTTGGAGTTTGTTTTTGCTGGGAGAAAATGGAGCTTTTTGGGGGCAGTTTTCCGCCACCACCTCTAATCTAATATTAGGGTGGGGATGCTGGGAGCAGCTGTGGGAAAGGATCAAGGCGTCACTTCCTCCCACCTGAATCCAAACTCAGCCCTTGCACTTTCCCCACTGTGACTGGGGACTCGAAAATTCCTTTTTAATTTGCTCTGGTGCAGTGGAGGAAAGCTGGGATGGGGGGATGTGGGATCACTCCTGCCTTTGTGGAGTTTTTTTTTTCAAAGCCAGCTCCATTTGCCTCGTGTGAAAAGGACACAAAGAGTTGGCTTTTGCCTTGGGAAGAAAGCGTTCTTTTTTTAAAAAAAAAAAAAAATAAAAAATGAAAAAAAAGGTCTGGACAGCTTCAGAATTCAGTAGGATGTCCCAGGAGCTCTGAAATATCAGTGAGAATAAGAGAGTGGAGTTGGTGCTAACAGACTGCAGAGAAGGGGCAGGAGGGTCTCTCAGACCCAGCTTTAGCATATTTTGATTTTTCCTCTCATCCTGGCAGGCCCTGAAAAGGAATCAGAAAGGAGCTGATTCCTCAGCGAGGGGAGAACTCTCTTTCCAGGGGAAACTGGGAACCGGAGTCTGCTGGAGAGTCGGGAGATCAGCGCGGTGCCGAGGGGCGGCTGGAACACCCTGGATCATTTCCCGTGTGGCAGAGCCTGGTGGCCCCAGCCCATGGAGATTTCCAGGAGTGCCACCAGCAAAGGGAGCACCTGGAGCTGCTCCCGGCACCATCCAGCCCCTGGCATGTGGTGGGAGGTGCCTCTCACGCCGGGAGATGCCGACGGAGCTCCGGCACCGCTGCTCCACCATCCCTCCTGCACCACCCGGCTCTGCAGAGGTCCTGGGAGGCTCTTCCCAGCTCTGCTGGTGGCTCCTTATCCATAGCAGGACTTGGGAAGGGCACCGGGGCTGCCCCTCTTGGAGGAGAACCTGCTGAGGTTTGGTTCTGGATCTGCTCCTCCATGAACGGCCCAGATCAGCTCCGAACCACCAGGGGTGGCCTGGAGGCTTCCTGGGGGTTGGTGGCCACTGGCTGGGTCGTTCCCAAGGGTCTCCAAATCCTGGGTGCCAGCCCCACCCAGAGCCTGGGGCAGGAGGTTGGTCTCCAAGGGGAGCAACACCTCAGCAGCTTCTTCTTCTGGGAGATGGGGAATTCCGATTCCTGGTGGTGTGTCCCAAAGGGAGCTGTGAGGCAGGGAGAAGAGGAGCCACCACACAGCGGCCAAAAACCCCATTCCCAAAGCTCTGGAAGACCCAAACTGAAAAGCCCAAAGTGCTGTGCCCATGGCAGCCCCGTGAATGCTGGGAAGGAGGAGTTGGAGAGAAGCCAACCTGGAGTGACCTGATCCCATCCTGGTTCAGCCCTGGAGCAGCTGAGGATGGGGAAAAACACGGCCAAGTCCTAAGAAAGCCCAGCTTTATTCCCAAGGGACGGCTCATGAAGCATCTCCAGCAGGGCCAGTTCAGCCTGGAAGTTTGGGGACACTGAGGTTCTCCTGGAACATGGTTAGGAACACATTCCTGAGGCTCACAGGACTG
>NC_031787.1:4319222-4349368 GCF_001522545.3 Parus major | reverse complement strand
CTCCAGAGCCGGGACCACCAGCCTTGGTCCGGTTGGACCCACAGCAGCTGGAGCATCCTTTGGAGAGCCCTTATCCTTCTGGCAGCTTCCCAAGCGCTGTGGCCCCCTCTGGAGCTGCTTTTCCCCCTCTGGAACAATTTCCCAGCCAGGCTGGGCCCTCTGCGGCTGCCCAGGAGGAGCAGAGCTGTGCGGGGGTGTGTGGTGAAGATGTCTCTCCCTGAGAAGCACGAGCAGATGGTGACTCCATTCCTGGAGGCTCCAGAAGCCATTCATCCCCAGGAATAATTTTAGCCACAAAGCCTCCAACGGCTGCTCCCTGCTAAACACACACAGGGGGAAAAAAAAAGGCTTTGGAAAGCATCAGCATTCCTGAAAGAGCGGAACGGTGGGAGGGATGGAGAGCAATTAAGTCGAGCAGTTAATTGCTAGCGAGTGGTGGTTCTCTGATGGGTGGAGGAGCACTTGGTGGCTCCTCTGGGGGGGACAATTCCACCCCTGTGAACTCACACCAAGCCAATGTTTTGTGCTGCTGGGCTGCAAATATTCCTGTGTGAGCCGGGCACTGGGAGAGTCCCAGCGCTCCAGGGCTCCTCATTCCCATCCTCCCAGAGGAGAGAGGCTCTGTGCTCCAGCTCCTCGTGAATTTTGCCTCCATGCACAGGTTGGGGTTGTTGAGGCTTTGGAAATCCACAACAATTTGGTTTTCCCACCCAAATGCAGCTTGGGTGGGAAGGAGGACAAGACCTGGATGTGTTGTGGATCCGGAATTCACCTCTCCAGGCACAGACAGAGGTCCCTGGCCACAGGCTGGGGCTCCCAGGATCCATCCAGTGGCCAATTTACCTTCCAAATGAGCCACAATGGAATTTCCCCACTGCTGGAGCTGAGCTGGGACTTTGGAGCCCTCCCTGCGCTCCCAAAATCTGCAAAACAAAGGGAATATTGGGATGCCAATCCAAAACCTCTCCCAGAACCTCCAGGATCCACGGGAAGCAGCACCTTCCACACCAGGAGGGACCTTGGCCCAGCCTTGACCCCGCTCTCCCCTCCAAGGGTTAAGGCAGAGGCTGCATGGGCTGATGGAGTGAGAAATTTCACTTTGCTCTTTTTCCATTTTTTTTTTTTTGTGGTTAAAAAAAGCACTAATTCATCCTAAATCTGCCTGAGAGAGCCTTAAGTGGTAATACACCGATAAGATGACTTTATTTGGCTTAGCATTTGGGAAGTTTGATGTGTGTAAATGGCTGAGGAGACCAAAAAGGACTCATTTTCTCTGTCTCCTTTAACACTGGGAGCTGCCTGGCCTCCCTCCTGCTCTGCTGCTGGCAGGGTTTAGATATCCCAACCTTTTTCCCCCTTTTCCAGCAGGGGATTAATGGCTCAGTGCAGGGTGGGATCCTCGTTTGGCTGATTTCTCCACAATCCAAGGATTTTTCCATCCTGCAGTTCCCGGGTGCTGCAGCCCCAGAACCATCCCTGAGCCTCTGGGGGTTTTTTTTTTAGGATTTTGGATTCCAGGTGCCACTCCAAGAGTCCTGGGGAAGAGGGATCCCCATCCCTGTGTTTCTGCATTCCCATCCTCAGCCAAGCAAAGCAGGAATGTTTGGATTTTGCTCTCTGACCACTGTCAGATTCACTTGTCCCCAAAAGGAGGAATTTGCCATGAGAATTTCAGGTTTCTTACCCTTTCCAACTCCTTCATGTGGGGAAACGAGGGGAAGCACCCAAACAAAAAAAAAATGGGGGAAATGAAAGATGAAAAAAGAGAAAATAGGATATTTTTCAAGGATTTACAACAAAGTTTCCTTTGTTCTGGGCTGGCTTCAGAGCCCTTTCCTTGGAGATGTGATGGATCCATCTGGGATTTAATGGGATCCAGTGCCCTGCTCCAAACCTTGGAGGGAGCAGCACCCTTTGCCTCAGAGCTTTTCCAGGGGTGACTGAACATCTGGATTTGTGCTCATTCCCCTGCTCCCCTTTCCCAAACACAGGGATTTTCCCAGAAAGCCGTTCCTGAGGTTTGGCAGGGCTGCAAAGGGCTGCTCTGTGGTCTGGGGAGGGGCAAACCGAGCATTCCAGGGAGCTCTGGGATCATCCAGTGGGAGCTGATTCCTCGCCAAGTTCCTCACATTTGTTTACTGCAGCAAAGAGTTCATCTTTCCAGCTCATGCTGGGGATTAATTAATGGTTCTGGCTCCTGTGACCCTGTGATTAACTCATTTGCACATAATTGCTCGAAGACAAAACCATGGATTAGGAGCTTTTCTCCCTCCCCACCTCTGGGGGGGACTGAACAGTCAAAAAAATCTTGGATTTTTCTTCCCATTTTTTTGCCTTTCCTTGCTTTTTTTTTTTCACATTCCTTGCACATCCAGGATAAAAAGTCGGTGGGAATCGATGTGAGAGGATATCCCAGTCAAGGACAGGGCACAGGGATTTTCCCTGGGACCTCCACGAGGGATGCTGAGCAAATTCCGCTGCCTGAGGGTGCCGTGGCAGCTGGAAAAGGGCTTGGTTTGCCCTGGGAATTCTGCAATTCTGAACTTTGCAGCCTCCTGATGGGAGGAACGTGGTGCCCAGCAGGGTTTGGTGGCCTGAAGGGCAGGAGCAGCAAGGATGGACCTTTTCTCCTGTCTGATTGTCTGAGCTCGGGGCTGGGAGGTGTTGGGGTGGGGTGAGACAGAGGGGTTGTGTGGGGGTGGGAGCCATCCCTCTGGAAAACCCCACCTTTGGGATACAGTGAAATCATCAGGACTCAAAGCAGGACCTACAGAAACCCTGCTGTCCCCTGTGGGCCCCAGAGGAGAGGGACAGCCCTGCTCTTCATCCCTTCCAGGCACACAAAGCCCAGCTTTGGGACCTTCGCTTCCCCAGGGATGTCCAGCTTGGAAAAGAAGGTGGAAAAGCTGGAGATCCCCCACAAGGTGACCTTCACCCATCCCTCTGCCACCCCCAGGGCTGCCCCCACCCCACCTCCAGCTCACAGATTCTTCTCACCCCCAAAACAGAGGCTGGAATTGGCTTTTTTTGCCTGATCCAGCCTCTCCTCCCTCCTCTTCCAGAGCCATTCCAGTGTGAATTCCGGAGTTAAAGCTGGCAGGAACAAGAAGCTCTGCTGGGCTCCCTCCTTCCCACAGCCCAAATCTATTTTTGAGAGAGTCCTCAAGCAACTGAAGTTGGCCTTTGGAAGCCAAGGAGCTTCAAAGTCGGGAATGAGTTATCCCTGCTTGTCCTCGGCTCTGCTTCATCCCTGGGACCAGCAGAGCTGGGATGGGGCAGGAGGGAAGAGCTGATTCCTTGTCTGGGAATATGGGAGAGAAAAGCAGGGGTGAGGCCATGAGAAGCGTGGAAAAGGGTGAATATTGGGATTATGGAGCTAAATCCAGGTTTTCAGGACCATGGATCTCCTCAGGATCTGCTCCAAGCAGGAAAATCAGATTCCAAGAGACAGACACCTCTCTCCTCACTCCAGGAAGCTCTGGGAATGTGATTTCCATCCCTTCCTGTGTGGGCCCAGCAGGAATGAGAATTAACTTCAAATCAAGCAATTATTTCCTTAATTTCTCTCATGCTTCAAACGTCTCCAATTGCCAGTGGGGTTTTTTGGGGGGGGGGGGTGTTGAGTTTGTTTTGCCTCTTTCCTTTTTCTTTTTCCTTGTATCCCTCCTTCCCCTCTTTAATGGCTCTAATTGTGTCATTAGTAATTAATGACTTTGGAGGGAGACATTTTCTGTGTAATTAAAGGAAGAAAAGGCCTCATTCCGTCTCTCAGCGTGGACAGGATTTTCCTGGAGTGTTTTTATTTCTCCTCCAGCAATCAGGGAAGGGGCTGGGAAAGGCTTGGGGACATTTTCCTGTGCTGGTGTTTCCCAGTTTGGGGATCTCACCCTCCCACCTCCCCATCCACGGCCAGGAGCTCCTCTGTGCCTTGGAAAAAGTGAGCTGGGGAACTTTAACTCCGGGAAGGATGCTCAGAGTGGGAATTCCCATGGAAAAGCACCCTGGATGGTGCAAAATCCCCTCCAGACGTGGCTCTTCTCCCACAGAATCCATGGAAAAGGCTTCAGGCTCAGCTGCTCCCCTCCAAACTTCTGGAAAGTTTCACATTTTCAAACCTCTTTTCCCACTTTCCTGGAAAAGGCAGGGAGAGCCTGGGAGTGAGAGCACACCTGGACCCCTGCCTTGTCCCCACTGCAGGCTGGGGATGCTTATCCTGGCCTTGGGACTCCCAAACCATCCCAAACCATCCCAAACCATCCCAAACCATCCCAAACCATCCCAAACCATCCCAAACCATCCTGAATCCTGCTCCATCTCCCCCGTGGCTCACTGAGGACCCTCTCCCTGCCCTGCCCAGCGGGAAAACCTCCCCTCCCATCTCCTCTGGGATAACGATTCCACAGCAGCGCTGCTCCCTTTGGCACTGGGAGCAGGGAAGGGACCCTCTGGAGCAGGAATTGATTGCTTGGATGATCCAAATCACAAATTCTTCCTTTGGCAGCTGCACGTGGGACAGGAGGGATGGCTGCAGCCACTGGGAGAACTGGTTTGATCCCAGAGAGGAGGACGAGGAGCATCCCTGGGATGCAGGGAATGTCTTGGGAGAGGACCTCACGCCTCCCCCGTGTGGATCTGCTGGTGCTCCTCAAATCACTTCCACTCTGAGAGGGATTTTGGAGGAGCCGGTGGGAAGAAAAGCTGAAGACGCGGTTCTGGGAATGATATGGCAAAGTGGGAAAGGAGCGATAATTGGCCCTGAATTAGCAGGGAACAGCTCCCAGCGCTCCTGCAAACAGCTGGGAACAGCCTCCTGCCCCGAATCCAGGGAATTAAAGGGGGGAAATCACCAAGCCCCTCCCGAAGGCAGCGCAAATGTCGAGGCTGCAGGAAGGAGCGGGCGCAGGACATTTTCTGGGGCCAAGATCTGATGTTCTCCCTGGAGATGGGCTCGTCTTTCTGCTTGGAAAAAGATTCCCGGGAAGGGAGGGCGAGGAGCAACGCCAGGGTTAATGGGAGAACAGGGGAGGGAAAGTCAGGGATGATCCCGGTGCCCGGCTGGGAGCCTGGAGTGGGTGAGAGCGGCAGGAATTGCGCAGGAGGCTCCGAGGATGCTGAGCTTCACCTTCCCGGCTGGTCCAGGGCTGAGAGGAGGGATGGGAGGGAAATCAGGAGGAGTACGAGGTGGATAATGAGGGGTATGAGGGAGATAATGAGGGGTATGAGGGAGATAATGAGGGGTACGAGGGAGATAATGAGGGGTACGAGGGAGATAATGAGGGATGTGAGGGAAATAATGAGGGATGTGAGGGATCTGCCGAGGTTTGTGGGTGGAGCAGGGATGAGGATTGTGGCTGTCCCAGCAAGGAGGGAACGGGCTCAAAGGTGCCGCAGGAAGAGGGGAGGAATTTGGGAAGCTCGGATGGAGTTTTGTGGTCCCACAGCCTTCCCAGAGGCTCCTGTAGCGTCATTACAGCAAAAACTCGGGAGAATTGAGGTTTTTTTATCCAAATCTGCTCCTTTCTGCACCTCGGGAGCCTTGCACTGGGGGCAGGCTTTGATTGTAGGGAGGAAAATTTGGGATCCTGTGGGCTCCTGGCTCTTCCCAAGCTCTGCCAGTGCTTCCAGCTGTTCCTGGGATTCCAGCTCTGGGATGGGGTGTCCCACCAAGGTCTCCCTTCCTTCCCTTCCATCACAGCAACCACATGGCAAAATCAGAAATCTGAGGCAAAACTCGACCAAACCGTGAGGAAAACCCCCATTATTCACCCAGAGCTGTGGAAGGGATGATGGCCAGAGCTCCAAATCCAGCCCCAGCCATTCCATGAGCACCGGGATGGGGATGGATCCCTCCACGACACCTCCCACTCAAGGCAAACCCCTCCTTTATGGGCTCCAGGAGGCTGCATCCTACCCCTGCTCCTCCTTTTCCCTCCCCTTTTCCCTTTTTTTTTTGCCCAGATTTTATTTTTAAAACTCTCCGGGAGCCTCCCATTAAGTGTGGCTCGGAGAAAGTAATCAAGCTATTTCTAGGCAGAGAACTAATTTAATGCATGGATGACTTTAGCTCAAAAGAAGAAATAAGGACACTCAGGCATCCTAAGGGAGCAGAATAATAGGGTAATTTGCACAAGATGAGGAGAAAGGGGGGAAAAAAAAAGGGCCACTACTTTTTTGCATAATCTTCTTTCTAAATCTCCTCTCTCCTCGCTGCTGGTCAAAACCACCGAGTTTTGGGTTGAACATCCAAAGAGGGAAAGGCTGGAGAAATTCTGGAGTGCAGAAAGGTGGGAGGAAATCAGGCACAGGATGAGATTTTGTGGCTTTTTTTGGGGGGGGAAAGAGGCTGAAAATTCTCCCAGGCAAAGAGGGAGCGAAATTTTTAGTGCCTGAGGAAAAATTACGCTCTTCCCGAACACCTAAAAGGAGGAAAAGCAAGGAAAAGGGAAGGTGGGAAAGGCGGGGAAATGCCGCTCAAAATGTTTCCTTCTGGCAGCGAAACTCTAATATTTAGAGCTGCCTGATTATATGGAATAAAAGAAATGTCAGCGTGAAAATCACTTGGAGGTGCGAAATTGAAGCTTTCCCTTCCAGATGTGTGGAAACAGGGATGTTCTCACTTTGCCAAAAAGCTCCGTGACAGAATTTTCCCTTCCCTTCGCCCTCCCGAGCGGGGTTTGATTGAAAGCACCACTTTCCAGCAGGAAGTTTTCATGGTGAGAAAACCGCCTTTCCTGTCAATGAAGCTGTTCCTGCTGGGATTCCTGAGTGGAGTGTTGATCCATGGGGATGGGAGAGTGATGGCAATGGTAAAACCGGCGTGGTGGAGGCACCACAGGAAAAATTCGGGCTGGACCACAGGATTGTGTCCCCAACCCCCAAAAAAGCAGGATCCAGGCACAGAGTCCATCCCTGCATCCCTGCCCAGCTCCAGCCACATCCCAGGGATGGGGAAAAGAAATAGGAATGGGTCAGGATGGGTTCTTTGGCAGCGGTGGAGTGACAGAGATGATCCCTGGGGAGATGGCCCACATGGAAGCAGGTCCCTGCAGGCCACAGGGGCTTGGGGAAATCGTCAGGAGGTTTGATCAACCAGGAGAGGAAGAAAGAGCCTGTTCTCCTCCTCCTCCAGCCCCTTTTCCCCTCTCCCAGGGCCCAGGGAGGGGTCGCTTCTGGATTTCTCCTCTCTTGGTCTTTCTGGACCTCGTGAGGACACATTTCCTGGGCTTGTCAGGTCCCTGGGGAAGGCACCCCACCCCTGAGGCACGTGGAACGCTCTGCTCGGCCTGGTGCCACCTCCAAACCTGCCGAGGGTGTGACACTGGTGAGGACATCACACATTTCTGGTCCCAGCCCAGAGCCCCCGATTGTCACCTGTGTCCACCCAGACCTGGAGCCATTGGCCACCATCCCCTGCATCCCTCATCTCATCCCAAGCTCTTCCTCCATGAGGGTGCTGAGAAGAGGAACAACATCCTTGGGCAGGCTTGGAAAGACCCCGTGGATGGAGAGCGGGAACACCAGGAAAGAGTTGTAGCATCTTATTAGTAAAGGGCAGCTGAGTCTCTAATTAAAATTTGCCTAATGACCTGGCTGCTTCGTCATTTTCACTCTCAGCCTCAGTAATAGAACGTGACAGGTACTTAGGCGAAGATGAAATTAATTTCTCCTTTATAAAAAATTAAAGTGGCAGAGCAGGATTTGGCCGTGCCCCGCTGTCCCAGCACAGGGTGGGCCTGGCTCTGTGGGCCCTGAGCCACACTGGGGTCACCTTGGGCGAGGTGGGAGGAGGAGGAGGAAGGAGAAACACAGAGCAGGGGTTTCTTACCCTTGATCCCAGCTGGAAAAGTGCCCAGATGATGGAAAAACACTTCCACAGGGACAGAGGGCCTGCTCTGCCTTGGGTGCTGCAAAACCCACACAAACACCAGGGATCAAGCCTTGGTTTTCCTCGAGGAGGGAAAAAGAGATCCACAGTTCTTCCCCAAAATCCTGCTCCAATTCCCCACCTATTTATGGCAATTCTGGTGTTCTCCAGCCTCGTGTGCTCAGCAGCTACCCTGTCCCATCCCTGGAGCCTCTCTCCCAACAAACCCAACCCTCCAAACACTCAGCAAATTCCCTTCCACTTCTCCAGGCCTCCCAAAAACAGGGAAGACATCCAGAACACCACCAGGATTTTAGCACCCACATCCATCCCTGCTCCACCTGTGCCCATGTTCCCCACCTGAGCAGCCCGAGGCTCTGAAGATCCAGAGTGCCCACAGGACAAGGCCAAGCCCTTCTCTGTCCATGTCCCACCCAGGCTGGGCAGTGAGAGCAGCAGAATTCCCATCGTGTCCTCGCTGGGATCCGAGGCTGTGGATGGAGGTGGATGGAGCTCTGGGCTCCAGCAGCCCATCCCTCATCGTTCATGGCACATTGATTCTCAATTCCAGCCCCGTAGGTTATTTAATTGGGCAGATATCCCTTCAATTTTCTCCTCCAGCGATGTTATTGATGGCTGAGGCCTCTCTGTTCCTTCAAAGGAGCCCGGCTGTAATTAGAACAACACTCAAACACTTTGATTCTGCTCCACACCCAAACTCCCAGCAATCCATTAACCCATCCTGGGGGAATTCACCATCCCAGGCTCAGCCCAGAGATTTCCCCAAGGGCTGCAATCATCGCCTGTCCCTCTGCATTGCTCTCCACCAGGGGATTTTTGGAGAACCCTGCTCCGTGTCACGGTGTCACCGGGCTCAGAGGGTGGCCCTGGTCCCCAGCTCACCCACCAGCTGTCAGGGGCTGGCCACTGAGGCAGCTCCAGGACAGGTCTGTGGGTCAGCCCAGCCCCTGGGAGCCTGCCCAGCGCTCCCAGTAACGCCCAGTGTGGCACTGGGTGGGGAGGAGAAGCAGTGGTGTGTTCCAGGCAAGCCAGCAGGGATCCAGGGTGGCTTTTCCTGGACATTCCATGTCCCAGAGTGCAGCCAGCCCCTGGGAAGTGGGAGAAATCTGGGTTCAAACATCCCTGGCTCAAATCCTGGGAAGGAGACCCAAAGCCTCCTTCTGGGACCCTTCAGGCTTTGGGGAACAGGAGAAACTTCTGCCACTGGAGCAACTCTACTTCCTCCAGAACGACCCCAAAATCCAGCCAGAGGATTTCCCTCCCCAGAGGTCCTGGAATATGAGGAATCCCTCCTCCAGGCTGTTTGCACGGGGTGTTGTTTGGAGCTTGTTTTATTTTGTGGAAGCTGGCTTGGTTCTGGCTCCCCCTGCCCACGAACAGGAGCTCTCCAGTGAGTTCCCATCCTCTCCTGGCACTGGGAATACCCAGGTGCTTCCCAAGGGTCCTCCCTCCCCTGTGACAAATCCCTCCTTTCACCTCCCCCCCACCCAGAGTCCTACAGGGGAGGAAATGCTTTATTTCAACCTTTATCCCATTTTTTTTTCACCCCCCCCCGTTCAGTTCTTGATGGATGTAGTCTCAACCTTTATGCTATCTGAAAATGACTGTTTTACTGGAGTATAAAAGCTGAAATTACACGAATTAATTACACCTAAATATTCTACCGAGTGTTTGACTGCCGGGGTGGAGGAGCTGGGGGTGGAAGGGAATGTTGGGAATGTTGTGGCTGGGCTGGGCAGATCCCAGAGAACACAACCACAAAGTGCAGCCCCCCAAGAGCCGCTTTTCCTCCTTTTCCCCACATTTCCATGAAGGGGGCTGGGAAATAAAAGCAGGTGGGAGCTCTCAGGGCCACCCCACAAGCCCTGAACACCTGTCCCCTCCAGGACACAATGTCCCCAAGGCCGTGGTTGTGGGGAATGCTCCAATTGCTGATGCTAATTACGGGATGCTTATTAATTACCTGTGGGTCACAGCAGCCGTTCTTCCCCTCCAGAGCTCCAGGAGCTCCTGGGAGTCATTCCTTGGGGGGGTTTGGGGTCTCTGGTGGAATGTGGGGATGGGGTGGGAGCAGCCGAGCTGGGAATGCTGCTCTGCAGGGATTCCCTTGGCTCCCAGGATTTTGGGGAATGAGTGAGGAGTGTGTGAGGTGATGCCCAGAGATTAAACACATCCCATGGGATTCCTGAGCGCAGGGAAGGGGCAGCACAGCCAGGGGAGGTGGTGACACATCCAGAGCACATCAGCTCCTCCTTTAGCACCTGACCCACCTGGACAAGGCCTCATCCTCCGGCTGTCCCTGCTGGGAGCTGTGCCAGGAGTGTGGGATGGGGCTGGAAGAGCCAGGGAAGGTCTGGGCTGTGGAGGAGGAGGAGGATGGAGAGTGCAGGGCAGCGGGGTGACTCCAGACACAGGCGTGAGAAGCTCCTGCACCATCTGCTCCTCAGCACCCTGCATCCAGAGAACCAGCACTGCTCTCTTCCCTCCGTGCTAAAAATACTGCCTTTCAAAAAAAAAAACCAAAAAACAAACCAAAAAAAACCCCCAAAATAAAAAAAAACAAACACAAAAAACAAAAAGAAAAAAAAAAAAGGGAAAAAGATGAAGACAGGGAAATGAGAGGAGTACAAACAGAGACTCCATGGAGACCACGGGTTTTTGTTTCCTCCAGCTGCATCAGGTCCCTTCCCCCATTTCTCAGCCTCCCATTTCAGGGCAGGAAGATGCTGCTGCTGGGTTTCTGTGGCTCTGGGAGAGGCACATTCGCACACCCCGAGCTCCTGGGTGGCACCAGGCTGGGCTGTGCCACCTCTCCCTCTCCCTGGGGACAAAGTGAGGGGCAGCAGGTGGCAGAGAGAGGGGCAAGGCACTCAGGGGTTGGTTTATAGCCAAGGTGGGGGTCCCCAGGAGCCACCTCCATCTCCCTGCCAGGACCTGCCTTCCCTGGGGTCCTCAGGCTGTGATCTTCCAGCAGCAGGGCCCCAAACTTGGGGGATTTTAACTCAGCTGTGCCCAACAGGCCCTACAAACCCCCCTGGGACATCTCTGGGGCTGGGCAGAGGTGACCCAGAGCACTCAGGTCCTTGCCCTGAGCCCACCCTGGGGTGGTAAAGTGTCCCCTCTGAGCCTTTGTGTCCCTCCCCACCCAGCTGATCCCAGTGGATTTGCATCCTGAACTCTCCAAGCAATGCTGGCCTTCCCCAGGGCCACCTCCTCTCCCATCCAGGCTGGGAAAATCCCATTTGCTGGAGGCCCAGAGCAGCTCTGAGTGATGGAAATCCTCCTTCCCAGGGCAGGGAGGGAGAGCAAAGGGAAAGAAAGATGAAAAAGAGGCTCTTTCTGTGAGAAATTAAATTGGACTTCAAATTTACAGGGTCTTCATTTTGTCCTGGTGCTAATGAATTAAGCCCTTGCTGACAGTTATATTGCTGCAGAAATAAGTGCCGGTTAAAAGCACTTTTGGAAACTCTGACTTTCATTTTAAAGCTGCCACAATTTACATTTCATCCATTCATTAATTCATTTATTGATGCCGCTCAGGTAGGAAGCTCGCTCCGGGATTCACCCAGATGAGGTTTTTAACCCCAAAGCTGCTTCCACGTGGAGCTGAAGGGGGCATTTCCCCGGCAGAGTTTTCCAGAGTGCTCCTCTGAAACTCTGGCTTGGAAGTGCTGGGAAAAACCTCCCTCATTTCCAGGACCAGAGGCACCTGGAGATGTAAAAAGGGCTCAGTCTTGAGCACTTCCAACAGCGAGAAAAAGCCTCATCCACCCAGATTCCCCCCCAATCCCAAAAATCAGCTTTTCCCTTTGCACAGCACGAGGAAAACCCCGGTGAGCCTGTGTTAATGTTTTGGCTCCCTGTCCCTGAGGATCTCCTTGATCCTCACAGAGCACTTTGGGCAGACAGGAATTTCCAGCAGCTGGAATTTCCAGGCAGGCAGGAACAGCCTGTCGGTGCCGGGAGCTGCTGGAGCTCCAGGGACAGCAAATCCCCACCTCCTCCTTGGAGTGTTCCTGCTCCAAGGAGGTGTCTCCTGCTTTGATCTTGGCCCAAATCCCATTTCTGTGAGGCTTTGTGAGGCTCCTGCTCCCCCTTGAGAGCCCCTGGAGCCACCAAGCTCCCGCCAGCAACCGGATCCCGAACGTTCCCGTCATTTATCCTCTCATTACTTCCCTTCTCCAAAGGCTTGTTCAATAAATTACCACTTTATGAATCCATAAGTGCTCTGCGCAGCCCTGAACAAAAGAGAAGGGAAAAAAAAAATCAAAACCAAACCCAAACCCCAAATCCTACAGCGTGGACCAGCTGTAACAGCAGAGCTTTTCATGCTGGAAAGAAAAACATTCCTAAAGGAATATCCCACACCGAGAGCGGAGCCTTCAGCAGCCACAGCAACACCCTCGGGGTGGAGGGACCAGGGGATGGATCCAAAATCCTGCACAGAGATCTCCTCAAAGGGCTGAGCCCCACCAGAGCACAGGGGGTGGAGGAAAGGGGTTAAAACATTGTAAACAAGGAGGAAAATCCTGTTTTTTAGCACTGCTCCAACCCAGGATTTCCTTCAGCAGGGTTATTCTTGGGACTGCAAGGGTGGAGGGTGTCCCTCAGGACAGACCCCACAGCCTCGGTGTCCCTTCTGTGAGGGGACAGAAGGACCTGGCAGGTCCCCAAAACCCATCTGGGAGCTGCAAGAGGCAGCGAGGAGGAGAAGCAGGGACAGGAGGGATGAGCAGCGCTGAGATGGGTGGGGCAGGGTGGAGATGCTAAAAAGGGATTCTGGCCACAGCAGAGATGTTCCCTCTTTTAACCCATTCCTACCTCTGCCTCCAGCCTCGATTTTCCCCCCGAAGCTGGTGCTGGGCTCCAAGCCAGGCCCAGAGCCAGCAGCTGGCTCCATGGATGGGTGCTGGGAGCGCATCCCTGCCAGGATGGGGAGGAGAGGGAAGGTGGGCGAGCTGCCAGGCAGACAGAAACCCCACTGAGCTTTTGCTTTTGCTGTTTGCCCCCCTTTCCACTCCGGCAGGGGGAAGAAGAACCAATCAAAAATACAAAAAAAAATAAAAAATAAAATAAAAATCAATAAGCACCACCCAGCGTGGCTCCATCTGCCATTGATTTATGGCTCTGCTGAAAAGCCTGGTTGTCCACAATTATTGGGCAGTCAGCTCCTATTTGCCGTGATTTCCTCACCCTAATTTTCACCTGGCACCCTGTCACATCCCAGCCTGGCTCTGGGGGCTCTGGGGGATCAATCCCAGCTGGAATAGTGGGCAGTGGGGTAGGAGGATGCTTGGCAGGCTCAGTCTGAGCCTCCACGGGCCTGGGATGGCAGCTGGAGGGAGGACGAGGTGGTTTGGCCACGGAGCAGCAAGGGGGGAAGGAGCAGTCAGGTGGAGTGCAAGGAAAGCCAACCAGAAAATTAAATTTTGCCCTGAGCTGCTGGAAATTCAGCTTTATCTCCAAGGGGCTCAAAAGCTGGGCATGAGGACATTTCCTTCCTGTCTTCCTGACAACTTTCCCTGCTTGATTTTGCTCTTTTTGGCCGTTTCTGTCGTGTGTCAGTGACCCGGGAGGTCAAACTGAGCCGGGCAGTTTGGTGAGGGGGAGCTGGCTGGATGAGCTCCCTCACATTATCCCATCATCCCATCATTTATATATTTATATATATTTATATTTATATATTTATTTCTATTTATATTTATTTATATATTTATATATATTTATATATATATATATTTTTATTTTTATTTTTATTTTTATTTTTATTTTTATTTCTATTTCTATTTCTATTTCTATTTCTATTTCTATTTTTATTTTTATACATATTTTTATTTTTATTTTTATTTTTATACATATTTATATTTTTATTTATATTTACATTTACATTCACATTTATATTTACATTTACACTTACATTTATATTTACATTTACACTTACATTCATATTTATATATAAAAATGTAATATATATGATATAGATTTATATTATATATTTATATCTTATAGTATATATTATATAATTATATAATATATGATATAATTTCTATTATATATATATGTTATATGTTATATGTTATATGTTATATGTTATATGTTATATGTTATATGTTATATATTTTATATTTTATATTATATATTCTATATTATAATATATAATATTATATATTATATAAATATAATATAATTATATTTTGGTGAGAAATGAAGATATTATGGAATTTTGATTGCAGAGCTGAGCCCTGAGTGAAAAACTTCGACCTAAATCCACACATGATTAGAGGAAGGAACAAAAGAGAATAAGGCTGCAGCTGTAAATCTTGATTTCAAGCAGAGTGGACACCGAGAAACAAAAGGAATTTTGAGTGAGTTCAGCTGGAGGGAGGTCAAGGATGCAAATGTGCAGGATGCCTGGAATGGCATGGAGTGAAAGGGTGTTGGAGCTGCAAGAAATCCAAAACAGGAGGAAGAGAAACTAAAAATAAAACTCCCAGAGAAGAGCCCGTGAGGTGATGGGCTGGGCAGGCACCTGGAGGAAGGGCTGGGAGAGAGGAGCTCCAGGGTGGGAGGTCACAGAGGCCACCAAGGTCTGAACAAATTGCATCAAGGCAGGGCTGAACCTCGCAGGAAAGGCACTGGAGCAAAAAGCTGCTCATGGATCTGGAGCCTCAGAACCTCGTGGCTCGCAGAACAAGGGGTGTGAGGTGAGGAGGGCAGGGAAAACACGAGAGGACAGCTCAGGGCACAGCCCAGCACTGTTTTGTCACGGATTTCCACCAGGGTGAAGCAGGGAAACGGGAGAGAGGAGCCAGCAATTCCCTGGAGTGCTGAGGAACAGGCACCAGGGAGAGCATTTCCGCCTGCAATTATTTTTTATTACATCAAGATAAAGCATTATTGGTTTGGAGCCCAGCACACGTGGGGGCTGTGTTTAAACACGAGACACAAACCCATTAATCTGATCTCGTTGAGGATGAGGCCAAGCAGCAGATCCCAACACGGGGCTAATTGAAAGTGAGCAAACAACATTACAAGGGCTTAGCGAGGGGAGATCGCGCCAGAATAAAGGGATTTGTCTCATCCCCTTTGGTCTGTGGGATCAGCTCTTCCCATCCACCTGGAGGGCTGGGACAGAGGGACAGCGAGGATGGAAAACTTCCAAAGGTCCCCTCAGGACATCTCCAGGTGGGAACCACCTCATGGCCAGGGCAGCACCACTGACTCCTTTGATTTGATCATTAAAATAAAATTACCTTGATCTTCCTCAGGCACGGGGAGAGACAGAGCCCTTTTGGGGCTTTGAATCAGGTGGTGCCGTGGGAATTCCAGCTGGGAGGAGGAAAGTCAGGGATGTTCCTTGGCAATGCAGATCCCTCTGGATCTGTGCCTGACCCTGGGATGGGATGGGATTGATGGGATTGATGGGATGGGATTGATGGGATGGGATGGGATGGGATGGGATGGGATTGATGGGAATGGGATGGGATGGGATGGGATGGGATGGGATGGGATGGGATGGGATTGATGGGATGGGGTAAGAGACTTACACTGGTGCTGCAGTGGCATCTCTCCAGGGATGTCCCATCCATCCTGGAGCAGCTGTGATCCCTCCCCAGGCCTCCCACGGGCAGTGAGGATCTGGCTGCACCAACATGCTCAATGACCTCAACATCCCCTTCTAAGTGACCCTGCTGCTGCTTCAGGATCCAAACAGGATCTGCTCCAGCATTCCCCACCTCTGTCTCCCCCTTCCCTGGTCCCAAAAGCCCTGCCCTCCTCCCCAGGACCCCGGGTGCAGCAGACACTGCACAGTTTTCCATGGGCAGAGCCCGGGAAGAGCCGAGCAGCGAGCAAAGCCATTAAACCTGATAAGGGAGGCAATTCTGAGATGCAGATCCTTGAGCACACAGCCTAATCTCCAGCAGCTGGAATTTCAGGCAGGGAGATCACTGAGGGAAGAGAAGGCAGCGTTTGCAAAAGCTGCCTGAGGATCCAGATGCCAGGAGAAGAGATAAAAGCAGTCATTACAACCTGCCGAAATGGGCGATAAAAACAAAGATACAGCCAGAGGATCGGGACATGGGAAAACCACCTGCAGCCTCCGGGAGAGGCTGTGCAAAAGGTGTGGGCATCAGAGGAAGGGGACAGCTGGGAATATCTCCCACCCAAAAATTATTTAGGGCAGAGAAAACTTAGCGAGAACACGCAGGAAGGTACAGGGTGTACAGAGCACGCAGCTGCAGAGCTGAGCAACACCGGCTCCGAGGCACTCCTGGCTCTGGTACAAGGCAGAAGAATAGGAATAAATAAAAAAAGGAGTGGGATAAAGCCTGCACAGCTCCAACCAAGCTCAGCAGAAAGGCAGGAAAGCGTGGAGCTGACAGAGCCAGCTCGAGCAAAACTGCATGGCAAACAGGAAGGCAGGAGAGAAAAAGGAGCTGCCAGCACGTGCAGGGGGAGAGGGAAACAGGGCTGGGAGGTTTGGGACAGGAATCACAGCCAGCACTGCCAAAATACTGCTGGGGACTCTCAGGATCACTGGAATGGGCTGAAATCCTGATGGAACAGCTTGTCCAGAGAAGCTGTGGAAGTGTCCAAGGCCGGGCTGGGATAGTGGAAGGTGTCCTGCCCACGGCAGGGTGGGAATTCCATGAGCTTTAAGGTCCCTTCCAAGCCAAACCATGCTGGGATTTTACACAGGGGCCTCCAGCAGGTGCAGAGGATCCAGAGGCCATCCCAGGGCTGCCTGCACTGCCCAGGCTGAGCTGCAGCAGCCACTGCGACCCCCAAATCCACAAATCCCAGAGCCTGGCACGATTCCTGCAGCTGCCAAAAGGCTGGGCCACCATGGAATGCTGAGAATCCCAAACCCTCTGTGAAGAGGAGGAATTATTGGCCAGACAATTTCCAAGCTTGTCCCAGCTCTGGCCCTGCCCCAAGCTCCTTCTCCCAAAAGGCTCCTCCAGCTGCCTGTCCCCACCTGACCCTGCCGTGGGCTGGAGCTGCCCCTGGATGTCCCTGGAACCAGGGATCACAGCCCCAGGGATCCCTGACATCTCCAGCTCCTTACCATCCAAAAGGATCCACAAGCAGGATACACCAATATTTTAAGGAGACAGAAGGTGACATTCCCCCCATACCAGGCTGAGAAAGTTCCACCAGATCCCCCAGTGATCTCCAACCCCATCCCAGCTGGCTCTGATCAGATTTTTAGGGATTCTCTCCTGGAGATTTTAATCCAATTCCACCTCCATGGATGAGCATGGGATCACCCAGGAAGGTCCTCAGGGACCCTGCTCTAAAGGGTCACCATTGGCTGGGTTGTTTGGGGTTTTTTTGGGGGGGTGAAAATCTTTTCATATTTTATTTATTTGCTCCAGAAAAAGTTGGTTCTTTTTGTGGAGGTAAGCAGCTAATTACGTTCAGGTTCTTCAGCTAATGAAGAAATAAGCTGAATAATTAATTATTTGAAAATAAATTATTCATGGCTGGTTGTGATTCCAGTGTGGGAGCACGGAGCTCAGAGTGCTATTTCGTTATTTTCAGCTTAAAAAAGAATAATGCATGTAACCACCCCAGCCAGCCCTGGTGGATCCCAGCTGGGATCAGGGATGGGTGATCCAGGGGGGAACAGCTCCTTGCCATGATTCCACCCTCCAGGATGAAGTGTTTTCCAAAGTGAGCTGCAGGATGCTGATGGAGCCATCCCTGGTGAAGCTTCCCTCGAAACAACCCCCAAAAACTCCCTAAATCCCACATTTCCACATCTCAGCTCCTGCCTTTCACACCTTGCCCCAGGCCTGACCTCCCGGGTGCTTTAACAACTCCTGGAGCTGCTCCTGGATAATGAGCCATGCAAAAAGTGATGGATTTCTGGATAATGCTGATTGCAGCAGGGATGGGCTCATCCTGCACCACTGGGATCACCTGGGAGCCCTGGTGTCCTCCTCTTGCTGGAGACAGATCCCTGCTGACCCAGAGTCACTGTTCCAAAGGCTGATCCTTTGCCCTGTGCATGTTTATATTTAAAAACCTGGATTTTCCTGCTTCCCAGCAGCCTGGAACACCCTTTGTGTGGCCCTGGTGGAACAGTGGGATCGTTTCACCCACTGGGGATGTCCCTGAGGGATTTCCCCCCTTGATTCTTGCCCTTCAGCTTGGTTGGCCCTGTCCCTCAGCGAGATAAATAAGAGTCCATGTGAGATCCCAATGGGAACAAACATCCACTGATCCCTCTGTTTTTATATCAGTGACCCCTCCTGCAAATCAGGGCCCTTTTAATTCCCCACAAAACTCCTGAGGGAAACAAGGGGCTTCATGGAGCCAAAATTCTTGGAGAAACCCTAAATCCACCCAATCCACCCCTCACTGACTCACAGAGGTGTTCCCAGTGCCAGCCCCTTCACCACTTAAATCCCTGATGGATCTTCCCACCCTTTGCCTCAGGATGACCCAATTACTTCCCTAAAAGTTGCAATCATTTGGGGATCCCGGTTTTTAAAGATCTGGGTGGAAGAAGCTTGGAGAAGCTGGAAGAAGAATTTGGGGAACAATTTTACAGCTGCAAGCTGAGGCTGAAAATCCCTGGATGCCCCTCCAGCTCCCTCCTGGGAACTGCAGCAAATAAAACCTCCTGCCTCCTTTTTTTCCCCTGGATTTGGAATATCTATGGAGCATCCCTACCTTTCCCACTCTGCTGTTTCACAGTTTCACCATCTGGCTCGAAGAACAGAGCCATTTCTGACACAGAAATAAATCCCCTGCTCTCTCTAAGTGCTTTCTTGTTGTCTTTGATCTCTCTGGTCATTCATAGTCCATTAGTTTCTTTGATTCCTCCCAGCTGCTGCTCCCTGTATTTTTAGGTAGCACATTCCTTTTTTTAGCGTTTGCCAATGCATTTGTTTCTCTGTTTTCTCCCTCCTCCCCACACCTGTGCCCTACCAAGGCAGGAAAACGAGAGAAAAAGCCCAGTTTTGGCACACTTGGAGTGTCAGGCACTGCCCACTGCCCTGTCCTGGCTGCAGCAATGGGAAAAGGCTGGAACCAAACGATATTTGCTCCTCCTTAGGGAGATGAGGAGTTTTCTCCTTGTTGATTTATTTTTGATGTTCCTCTCCCGGTGGGGACGAGGTTTGGGCCGCTCCGTGTGCCAGCGCCAGGCGGTGAAGTCATCCCTCGTCTCCGTTCCCTTGGGGGCTGGTTTGTTCCTCGAGACACAAAACGTTCCCAAAGTCACCCCTCTTCCCACTGCTGAGTCCTGAATCATCTCCCTGGAGCTCACACACAGATGGTTCAGCGGTTTCTCCTGTTTGCCATTAAAATCCCGGGATTTGGCAGGATTTTACTCTTTCTGTACCAGTTCTACCCCTCACCACCATCCCCCGGTGCCACGGGAGGGGTTTGGGTCCTGCCTTTTAACCCAGGGGATCCTACAGAGCTTTGTCCTCATTTCATCAAAGTGAGATTCCCCTCTCCACCCTGCCCTGCTCAGGTGTGTGCCCATCACTCCTGCTGGAGAAATCCCATGGATGGACGTGGGATAGGTATGGGGTGGATATGGGATGGATATGGGATGGATAAGGGATCCCTGCTTCCTTGTGAAATCCCTGAGGTGGAGAAAACCAGCAGGGACACCTTCCCACACCCAGAAAAATCCTTTTTTCCCTGTGGAATCCCTGCTGCCCTCCCAGCCTTTCCCTGTTCCCCCAGCTCTGCGTGTCAGAGTGGACAAAATCCAGCGCTGAGTCCTCTTCCCACTCATTTCCCATCCCTCAGGCCCCGTTTGCACACCGAGCCCGGCTCCTCTCTCCTACCAGGGGCATCCTCTGCCCACCCACCTGAGCAAATCCTGGCCTTCCAAGCCATTCAGACGGGGCTGCTGAGCTCCCAACTTCCCCAACATCAAAAGCTTTCCCTGTTTATGTTTTGCACGGCGCCGGGAAGCCGGTGGGAAAGGGAGGTTTGTTTTCCCCGAGCTTGGGAGCACGAGGAGGAATTCCTCAGCAGGAACAGAAACCCAAGCAGATGGAGGAGGAGGAGCCCGTGGTTGGAGACAGGAGTCTTATCCCTCTCTTTGCTTTGTTTCCTTCCCTTCGTGGTGTCCCTCAGCCTCGCTCTGCTCCGTGTTTGCCGCTGTCCTGGTGGAGTTTGGGAGCGTCCGAGAGGGAAGCTGGTGACAGCTCTGGGGTTGGGCTCAGCCACCACCAAACCCCTCAGAAAATGGGAAAAGGAGGTTCCAGGGAGGTGTTTTATTCAGATCCTGATCCTGGCACGGTGCTGGGGGGCTCTGCTGGGAGCTGGATGTGTTTCTCTCCCCGTGGCTGGGAGGGGATGGTGGCAGTGCCCGCTCCCACGGGGACAGACCACGCTGGGGACCAGGACAAGTGACCAGAGAGCTGCCACTGGAGCTCCAAGCACAGACCTGAGCTGCAGAGCAGCCTCCCGAGCCTCCCTCAGGGACCCAGCTCCATCCAGCTCTTGGAAACAATCCCTTGGATCAATCCAGATCCCTGCTGCTGCAGACAACCCCTTCATTTCCTACATTAAAGCACTGGACTGTGGCTTAAAACTGCGTGGTTGTGTCCTCCTTAATTCCTAAACCTCCTTCGCAGCTCCTAATTTGGAGTTTAACTGAATTACTGCCTAATTTGTGCTGAGTTCTCCTCTGCACAGACAGTTCTTTAACCTCAGGAGCTCTTCTCCTTCCCTGAGATATTCCTCACATCCTTTTCCCAAGGAATCCACTGGCTCATCAAATGGGTGCTCTGCTCTCTGGAGCAGCAGCACAGACCCCTCCTGCTCCTTCCCTGCTTGGATCTGGCCTCAGGAGAAGCCCAGGAGCATTGCAGATAAATCCCACCAGGAATCCAGCCCATTTTCCCTCCTGTGTCCCCTGGGATGTGCTGGGCTGTGCTGTCATTCCTGAATTTCCAGCACTGGAGCTGGGTCAGGCCAGTGCAGGAGGTCCTGGGGGTTTTTGGAGGGGTCATCAGCACCCTCCTGGCTCCCAATGTCCTCTCCTGGTCTCCCAGGTCCCTCCTCAGCACAGAAAATTCACTGGAACGTTTGTTCCTCCTCTTTGCTTTTCCCTCAGTCTGCTCAGTCTGGCTGCAAACAAGAGCAGTCCCATTCTCTTCATCAAAATGTTCCCCCAAATGAACATTTCCTATCTGGCCCCAGCTTTTTGTAATATATCCCTTTATTTTTTCTTGCTCTCAGTGGGAGAGCTTTTCTATTTGGCTTTATTTTCCATTAAATGAGAATCCCTTTTAATTAAAAGAAGAGGGAAAAGCCCTTCAGTCCCATTCAGCTCGGAGTAAATTGGTGTTTTTGTCTTTGGAGGAGCCTCAAGATGCACTTTAGGGTTGGATTCATGAAGTGAGCCAAAAACTTGGAGCAGCAGGATCAGCTCCATGCCACAAGTTGTCATTCTCCTTTGGCTCCTATTCCCCAAACTTTCAAACCTCCCATATCATCAAAAAAATAAAATTCAAGTTAAATGAAAGAAAATAAAATATAAAATATAAAATAAAATGAGGTTAAATTAAAGAAAATTAAGTATAAAATTAAAAATGAAATGAAATAAAATAAATAAAATAAACCACTAAAATAAAATAGATTTGAATAAAATAAATGTTAAATAAAATAAAATATAAAATAAAAAATAAAATGAGGTTAAATGAAAGAAAATTAAGTATAAAATGAAAAATGAAATGAAATGAAATAAAATAAATAAAATAAAACACTAAAATAAAATAGAGTTAAATAAAATAAAACAATGTTAAATAAAATAAAATATAAAATATAAAATAAGGTTAAATGAAAGAAAATAAAATATAAAATTAAAATAAAATAAAGCTAAATAAATTAAAACACTAAAATAAAATGTTAGTGTTAATAATAATAATAATAATAAATAGTGTTAATAATAATAGTAATAATAATGTTAAATTAAATAAAAGATAAAATGTAAAGAATAAAATAAAAAATATAAAATAAAATATAAAATTAAAAATAAATTTAAGTTAAAGTTAAATAAAATAAAACATACCATTTCAAAAAAATAAAATAAATAAAATATAAAATAAAATAAAATTCCCAACTCTAGAAAATGCCAGATTTTGCCCAAAACTGAACAAAAAAAGCTCATAAAGCAGCTCCAGCTGGAGTTGTCCAAACAATACAAACTGATTGTGGGGTGGGCAGGGATAGCAGGAGCCCCTGGAGCTGCAGGGAAGAGCCCAATTCCTCCCTCCCTGGCTGATTCCTGCTGCCTGCAGTGGGCTCAGTGCAAAGGCAGCAGCTCCCAAAGTGAGGAGCAGGGAATTCCTCACCTGGAATTGGAGAACACGTGGTGGTTCCTGAGTGTTCTCTGGGGAGATGAAGTGCTGGTAATTAATCCTTGGTGCCCAGAAAACCAATTAGTCGAGTGACAGGAGTGGGAAATGACGCAGGGAAGGGGCTGCCAGGGGGGTCCCCAACACCTGGGGACAATCCTGCTCCATCCCTGCTCCAAACCCCAAATTCCATTTCAAGCAGGCAAGGAAAATCCAGTTTTGGCCTGGAAGGGCAGAGCTGGAACAACCCAAGGTGGGGGCTGAACCCCCAAGCCCTGAAATCCCCAGATCTGGGCACTGCCAGACCCCACAGAAAGTCTTTTTCCATCTGGGATTTCTCTGCTAGCACAAAGTGAGAGTATTGACATGTCAGAGTGGCCTTTTATTATGATCCATTTATGCTATTAATGGAATATCCTCCTCTTGGATTGCTCAGTTCTGTATTAACAGCGTAAGAAACCCGGCTTTTCCTCCAGCTCTTCATTGTCTAAATGAGTCCCAGACTCTCCCTGTGACAGCATTTTGATGGATTGCCATATTTTTAGCTGTGATCATGTCTTGATGCTCTGAAATTAGGGACATGCTTTAAAAATATTAGCCCACGTGCATTTATCTTATTTTTCTTAATCTCTGTCTCACCAGTTCTCCTTCTGTTTTTATTGTAGGGTCATTAGTGCTTGTTATAAGCCTGATAAATGGGTATGGCACCATTTATTTGCTGTTTGAGCAGCCCAAGGAATGGGAAAATAAAGCATAAATACAGGGAAATGATCACTGGGGGTTTTACTTCCATAACAGAGAACATTCCTAATGAATTGCCTCGCTGGGGCATCGTTTTGTCCAGCCAGTCTTGGAGATGTGAAGAAAATCTGAGGATTCAGGAAAGAGTTACAGGATTGAACCTGGAGAAAGAAAAAAAAATCCTGTGCAGTGCCAGAGCAAAGGGATTTGACCTGTTTGATGTCTCAGAGCCATCAGGAGCTGTGAGTTAAAGTGACAAATACGCTCAGAGCGGGGGGAAATATTAAAGGATTTATTAAATTTCAGAGGAACGGGACTAAACCAAGTCCCACCTGGAAATTTAGTTTGGACGTGGCAGTGAGGAGCTGCCAGCACACAGAGCTCAGACTGAGGGCTCACCCAGGGCTCGGGGAGATCCTGCAGCTCTTGGCAGGATTTTAATTTTAACCTCCCCAAGGAGGGGGTTTGGGGCAGAGGGAATTCCCAGCAGCCCAAATCCATCCCTGTGCCCCCGTGGGAACACATGGATCAATTATTTGCTGCTGAGGGAGAGGCTCAGCAGCCCAACACCGATTATTGGGATTGGGAAAAATGAATTTCCAGTTGTTGGGTCAACTCTTTGCAGAATGATTCCAGCTGCCCTGAAAAGCGGCTGAAATTCCCATTGCTCTGCTCCCTGCTGCAAGGGGATTTCTTGCAGTGGGTCCCACGGGTGTTTCCTGCTGGGATGGAGGAGTTTTGTCTCCATGGGCAGAGAGGAGGAGCTGTCAGTAAACAGAGATCTCCCTCAACCCCAAATCATGGCTCAGAACGGTTTAGAAGAACCCCAGGGACCATCTCGGTCTGGGCAGGGCCACCTTCCACAGACCAGTTTAATTTGACCTTGAACCCTTCCAGGGATGGGACATCCCAAATCCCAGATCCTCAATCCCAAATTCTCAATCCCAAATCCCAGATCCTCAATCCCAAATTCTCAATCCCAAATCCCAGATCTTCAATCCCAAATTCTCGATCTTCAATCCCAGATTTTCAATCCCAAATCCCAGATCTTCAATCCCAAATTCTCAATCCCAAATCCCAGATCTTCAATCACAAATTCCAAATTCCAAATCCCAAATCCTCAATCCCAAATCGCAGCAGACTCTGGCCCAGCCATGCAGTCCCAAATTGATATTCCCTTCTTTTCCCAGCTCCTGCCTTTGCCCATGGAAAAGAAACTCAGGAAAGGGACACGGATGGTGCTGGTTCTGGGTCGGAACCAGGGGGACACCAGGCTGTCCCTTGTCCCTTGTCCCTTGTCCCTTGTCCCTTGTCCCTTGTCCCTTGTCCCTTGTCCCCCTCAGGGTGGCAGTGGCTGCTCTGCTGAGGAACAGGAGCTCTTCTCCTCTGGAAATGTGATGGATGATCCCAATTACATCCTTCCAGCCCTGATTTAATGTAATGTTTTATTAATAGCAACAATCAGGGCAAAGCAAACAGCTCATTCCGTGCGCGCCGTTCCCTCTCTGCTTTTCCCGCTTTGCCTTCCCCACGTTCATCCCAAATCCTCCTGGAACCCGGGGGCAGCAGGAGGAGGAGGAGGAGGATGGGGAGACACCAGCAGACAACTCATGGAACAGGGCAATGGCTCGTTAGCCCCCAATTAACACGATTGGGACAATATTTTCTTCGCTCATTCTTCACGGATTATTGGGAGGAAACGGCGAATTGCTGGTTTGTTTCCTTGGATATTAAAAATCCGTGTGGAAAGACAGGGGGGAAATAATCCCTAAAGGTTTTGCCTTGCTGGATTTAATGGTCCTTTATTGCAGAAGGGAGGATGGGAGGAATGGAATAAATCCATTGGAGCAGTCCCTGGTCGGGTGCAGCACTGGGGATTTTTGCTCAGATTAAAACTTTTCCTGATCTGAGTCCCCCCAGCCAAGCTCTGCTTCCCAAACCTTTGGGGAAAACTTTCCTGTCTGGAAGTTCATCCCCACCTCTGCACAGGCAGCAGAGAATGGGATTTTCCTGCACAAAACCTGCTAAAAAGGGGAATAACACAACAGAGAGCAAGGAATCCTTGTGTCCCTCAAAATCCAACCTCCTTCCTCGTGCACTCCTTGGATCCTCCATCCATCCCAGCCCTGTTTGGATTTGGAATCCTGTTTGCATATTTACTCATTTTCCCTCCTGTTGACTCAGGGTATATCTTGTTTTAATATCAATTCCAATCCCCCTGGGCCAGTGGTGATAAACAGAAGGGACACAAGATTTTTATCCCGCTTTTTGCTCCTGCCTTCAGCACGGAATTCCGAGTTCTTTTCAATCCAAACTGCTCCGGATCGTGCGGAAATGATTTCTCTTCCCCTCAGAGAATCATTACTCAGGCATCATCCTACAGCTCTCCCATTTTCCCAATGTCTTTTGGTGAATTCCTAAAATAAAGGAGTTTTGGTGGAGGGAGAAAAAGGGAGGGGAAGATTAACTGGAGCAGGTGTCACATTTATCTTATTTCCAGTGCAAATACAATCAACAAGTGCCAGGCTAAAACCAGACCCTAAACAAAACCTGCGAAATGTTCTCCAAATAAATGATTCTTGGCTCTCCTGTGTTTGTTTTTAATTTCCAGCCATCCTCTCAGCGCTCCTGCCAATCCTTCTGCTCTGGGAATGAGCTCATCCGAGCGGGTTCCTGCTGCTGAGGGATGCTGCAATGCCCCATCTCCACCCTCATCCAGATCCCCCCTCATCCCAAAGCAGCCCAGGATCCTAAAACAGCCCTGAGCATGCACAGAGCTGAACTCCAGCATTAAAACCTCTCCTCAGCGCTGGCTCTCCACCAGAGGGGAGGGGGAGGCACCTCCAGATGCAAATCCTAAAATAAATCCTATTTGAGCTTTTTTTCTCCCCCTTGCTTTAATAGGATTTATTTTAGGATTTGGAGCTTCCTTGCACTCCATGAGGTGGCTGGGGTTGGAATCTGCCCTTTTCAGTGGTTGCTGCACCCCAACTCCAATCCATGAACCTGATCCAAGGATTTTGGGTCACACCTGATAAAGGGGGAGGTATTTGGGTTGGGAGATTAAGAGCAGATTAACCTGGGACCCACGGGGCTCTGGTGGGATTTCTCCTGGGGGATGCAGGGAATCCTCTGGATGTGGGAGTGAGTGTGGAAAATCCCATTAACCTGCAGCTGTAGGAAAGTGTGGCTCATCCAGCACGTGGGTCTGGGCTTGGAGAACGCCAGGGAGTTCTCCTGAGATGAGCATCAGTGCCTTTTCCTCACTAGAAACTCCAGCTGCACCCCAGGAATAAAAAGGGGAAAAAAACTGAGTTGTTTTTTTTGAATTGGAAATTGCAGATTTTAACAAAGACAGGCTTTTACAGAAATTTTCCACTTTCTAAGGAAAGGATAAAGGAAAAAAAAAAAATTTATTCAAAACACATTAAGAGGAAAAGAAGGCTGCAAAAACTCTTCCCTGAATCAAAACATTTGACTCAGAACTACAAATGCAAGGTGCTTTTTCTGCATCCTGGAGCAGTGCAGTGAGGTGGGAACCACATTCCCCTCAGAGGATCCCATTCCCAGGCTGGGAATGTCCCTGCCCTGACCCACAGGTGCTTTATCCATCTCTCTGATCCCTCAGCAGGAAACATCGGATTTGATAAAAGCTTTGTCTCTCAAACCTCTGCCTTGTGGCTCATTCCAAGGGCCCCCAGCTCCCCTTGGAGCCACGGGGTGTCCCTGGGGACTCTGGAAATGGAGCAGCAGCATCCACAGGGGATTCCCTGAGCCTGCTCCATCCCTGGGTACATCCAGGTTTGCCTGAGTGTATTTCAAGGAGCAGTCCCTGGAAAGATGAGGCTCCAGAGCTGAGTTCAAAGGGTTCATTTTCCCTGTTTTCCCTGCGGGATTGCCAGGGCAGTCCTGTCCTACAGCACCTCACTGCCCTGGCTGTGGTTAGCTGGGATAACTCAGCCCGCAGAGGGGCAGGGATCTCCTGCCCTGCCCCTTCCTGCCCCTCTCCCTGCGGGATGGGGACAGCCCCAGCCCAAGGGTGGCCCTTTGTGACCTTGGCAGTGCCCACAGGATGGGCACCTGGCTGTGCAGGGGGAAGAGATCATTTCCCATCTCTGGGAATGCTTTTCCCATCCCCGTGGCCCTGCCAGGGCCCATCTCTGGATCCAAGGCAGAGCGCGCGAGCTCCCGCGGTGTCGAAACCATTCCATGGGAACTCATGGAGAGAATTTCCAAGGAACCTCGCAGGGGAGCGGCGCAGAGCTCCCAGATCTAATTCTGCCTGCCATGGGAAGAGGTGGCAGAGGTGGTGGCAGGGCACTGGGGAGCCACAGGAGCCAGCCATGGGGAATCTGGGCACGGAGCATCCCGGCATTCCCAGGCCAGGCTGGAGCGGCTGTGCCGGCACAGAGCTGTGGCACACAGCACACAGCAGGGCACAGCTCTCCTTGGCTGTGACAGGGCCACTGCTCTACCAGGACATCCTGGAAATGATTTTCTGCCTCTGGATGCGGTTGCCGAGGCACCGAATCGCTCCTGGCCCCCGCTGGTGTGAAATATCCATAAATATCCCACAAAGGGTTGCTCCTGGGTTTGGGTTGGTTTCCATCAGGTGGAACAGAGCAGGAGGCTGGTCCTGGACTTTCCCCCTTCCCCATGACTCTCTGCATCCCAAAAAAATTCACCTGTGAGAGGAGGAAGGCCAGAGGCAGTTTGGATGTGAAGGCAGGGCTGGCTCTGACCACACAGATTTGGGTTGCAGGCAGTTTGGTGCTTTGGAACAACCCTTGCCTACAACCAGAGCTGGAATTCCAGGGGTCCATTTGGAATTTTCCCATCCTGTGTGCAGCCTTTTGTCCTGCCCCAGGACTGGGAATTCCTGTCAGGTTTATCCCTGGGCAGCTCCAGCTGCTGCAGGAGATGGAGCTGGTGGCAGCCCCAGGGCTCTGGGATCACCTGGAGCTGCTCGTCCTGCTCAGTGCCAGAGGTTCCCGGGGTCGATCCCGTCCTGTTTCCCTGCTGGAGCCTGTCCCGTGTCACAGCCAAAGGAGCAGCAGCTGCTGGGTGCTATCCACGTGCCTGGGGATGGAGGGTTTGGCCAGCAGCAGGGGAAAAAGGGAAAAGATTCCAAAACCCAGGAGCAGCTCCTCGGCTGTGGCTGCCCTGGGACAGCCGGGAGTTGGGTGAAGCTCTGCAGGGTGATGCAGGGGAGGGAAGGGAGCTTTGTTTGACAGGACAGGGAGGCTGGGATGGAGCACAGAGGCAAAGGGAAACGGGGCAGGCAGAGGGATGAGGGATGGAGAAGCACTTTAGGGTGAGGGGATGGGGCCAGCCCTCCCCAAACTCCTCACACAGGCAGGAACACCTCAGGCCAGTGGAACACCCCAAGGCGCTCCCCAACCTCCTCCATGAGCTCTTCCCAGCCATTCCTGGGAGATCTCCCACCCCAGGAACAGCCTGGAGGGCTGGAGGAGGGTGTGGGGCAGCGGTTCTCTGCATGTGGCACGAAAAACCCTTCCCTCCCAGTGCTGGAATTACAGATGGAACTGTGAAGGGTGTGAATGCAGCACAACACAAGAATTATGTAGAAAATAAAGGTAGTTACAGTTGCTTCAAAACATTTTCGCAGCTAGAGCTCAGGGCTTTTAATCAACTCCCTTTTTTCTCTTTTTTTTTATTGCAGGTTCTCCTTTCTGCCAAACATTTGCAGAGAGGGAAAGAAACTAAAGCAAAGAGAGAGAGAGAAACAGTTTTAGCTGCCAATCTGTTGCTTGCAAAGCCATGAAAAACACCCTGAGAGAGACTAGCATGTATTATAGAAAAGGAAAAGGAGTTCATGCATCCTCTTTGATGAAGTCTTTTAAGGTCCCTTCCCTCCTGAGACCTCCTGTGTCCCCAACATGCTCCAAGCCATTAAAGAAGGAGGTTTCAGCTCACACCAGGCTCATCCCAGGCTCCCTGAAAAGTTCCCTCAGCCATCCTCTCTCTCCTGGAAGTTTTATTCTGGTGGATGGAGGCCCTTCTGTCCCTTGGGGCTGTCCCAGGGAGCTCTGTTCTGATGCCACCATCCAGGATTACTCCCAGGGCTAATAAATCTTGGCAAAATCTTTGTTTTGAGTTAAATATTCCAGGCAGAAAGCCTGGGATAGATGTGGCTGCATCCCCTGTTGGTAAAACCAGTGTTCCTCCCCATTTACCTCTCCCTTTCTCTCTTGTGAAGGTTGATTTATACCTTTTGCTCTGCATCTCCAGGCTGGAATTCTGGATTTCTCCTCCCACCCAGTGCAGGGAGACCTCAGAGAAGCACATTTGGGAAAACTGAGCTGGAAACAGAGCTGTGGTAAAGGGATGGGGTTGGGGGGAGAAATTTGGGTTGCGCTCAGCATGCGAGGGCTGGGAAGATTAAGCCCAGCCTTGACTCGGTTTTGCTAGGTCAGAAAGTTAGACCTGAGCCTAAAGCTGTGGGAGTCCCCTCCCTCAGGCCCCAGGGATAATATCTAACAGTCTATAATAACACATAATCCATAAGTGCTGCTCAGGCTGTCGGAGGCTGGGAGAGAGCTGAGCTGTGCCAGCCTTCCCCTGCTCCGCCATGCAGGGAAGGAGAATTAGAGGGGCAATGAGGAGAGAAACATCCTCTCCAGCTTGTTTTTAAGACATCCCTTCCACCCCAGGGCTTGTTTTAACAGCCCGTGCCGCACACCAGAGCCATCCCCTTTTATTTACGATGATTATTACGGGCTGCTGCAGTGTCCCCTGGGTCCCAGAGAGGCAGCGCCGGCTGCTATTAAAGCATTTTGTCTTTCTCTACAATCACATAAAGACCTTCCCCGTGCTCCTCCCGCTGGGCAATAAAAAGGGAAAGGCAATCCAGGGCTGAGCTGGCTGCTCTGGCTGGCTGGGCAAAGCGCCTCGTTAGGCACAATAAAGTGCTCTCCTTAACCCCGGGCCAGCGGCCAGGCCGGGGCAATCAGGCCAAGGAAAAGGAGGAGAGGATGGGATGGAGAAGATGGAGCTGACGGGAGGAGCTGAGTCCACCCTGGCCGCCCTGGCGCTCCTCGGGATGGATCCCTGCATCCTCATCCTGCTCCAAACCTGGGTGGGGTCCTCCTTGTGAGCCCCCAGTTCCTGGGAGCCCCTTCAATTCCAGCCCTGGGACCATCCTTAATTCCAGCCCTGGGACC
>NC_031787.1:4314236-4319162 GCF_001522545.3 Parus major | reverse complement strand
TTCCAGCCCTGGGATCCTCCTCATTTCCAGCCCTGGGACCCAATCCCTAATTTCCAGCCCTGGGACCCCCTCATGAGTTCCCAGTTCCAGCCCTGTGACCCAATCTCAAATTTTCAGCCCTGGGACTCCCTTCATAAACCCCCAGTTTGAGTTCTGGACCCTCCTCATGAATCCCCCAATTTCAGCCCTTGGATCCCTTCATAAATCTCCCAGTTCCAGCCCTGGGACCCTCCTCATGAGTTCCTCAATTCCCACCCTGACACCCCCTCATGAACCCCCCAATTCCAGCCCTGGAACCCCCTCATGAGTCCCCCCAGTTCCATTCCTGGCCTTGGCTCGTCTCCCCAGGAGCTTGGGCACATCCGAGGCGGCCAACAAAGCATTTCGGAAAATTAATCAGCCCAATTGAAATGTGATTGATCGAGAATTGAGAACCACGATCCAGCAACTCCTGGAAAATGTAATAGTCTAAAACCCTTATTAATTTTTCATGTTCTTTCTGTTTGGATTTTTTTTTTCCCCCCTCCCTTGTGGAGGTGGCTTGGTGCCAGGATGTTTATGTGTAAATTCCAGCTCTCCTCCTGCCTGGCTCCGAGGCTCTGGAGCTGGGGACACCCTGGGATTTCCATCCTCCCTGGATGGAAATTTTCCTCTGGAAAACTTTCCTCCAGGAAAATCCCTGGATGGATTTTCCTCTGCTGGGAAAACACACCAACAAAAGAGGGGAAGAACCTCACGGAGTTGAGTTTGGCTTGGGATGAGCCAAAACCTGGGAATTTTGCTCCTGCTGTGACACCCACATCGCATCTGGGGTCACTGTGACCTCCAGAGAGGAGCAACACCAACAACAAATCACCCTCTAAAGCAGGGTTAATTAATTAATCACTGCTCCAAAATGAGGGGCAAAGCTGGTGGGGCAAACCCTGGTGGTTTGGAAATGTCCAAAGCCAGGTTTAGTTGCTCCTTTGAATTTATCTCTGGAGCTCCGTGGAATCAGCAACTGAAGGGAGACCAGGTTGTAAGTGGTGCTGTTTGGATGAAATGATTTCTGTTTTCAACAGATCTGCTTTCAGATTTTTGCTTCCAAAGTGAAAATATCTCTATTTGTTCAACATTTGGGTTTGGCCTGGATTTTTGCTTGGCTTTTTTTTTAAATTTATTTTTATTTATTTAATTTTTTTGGACACACTGTCAACATTTCTCAAGTGGGGAAAGGACCAACAACATCAGTTTGTTTTTCTGGAGTTTTGTTTTGTTTTGTTTTTTTAAAGAGACCAATTTTCTGCCAGCAGAAGCCGTGGAAATGTTTCAACCAGAGTGCTGATGAAGTAATCTGAACATATGCCACGGGAGCCAGGATCTGACCTCTCCTGTTGGATTCCTTCCCTGGGGAATTGAGGCTGTAAAAATCACACCTTCCCTGTGCCTCTTTGTCACCTTTCCACCATCAAACCCGGCCCTACCTGGGCACATCTCGAGCACAGATGGGCTGAGATCCTGCAGGTAGCTGGGCTCTCAAAAATCACAGAGCAGGATCAGTGATATTTGGATTTTTAACAGCAGAAGAGGTGGAAGGTAGCAGAGGTCTGGCTTTTATTGGATTCAAATTAATTTAAAATGTGCAAAACTTCTTAAAATTTCCCATCTGGCAGGAGATTGGAGTTTGCACCTTTCTGGCCTGCAAATCAACCTTGGGCTTGGAGCAGAGGTGACCTTTTTCTCCTGCCTGATCCAAAGTCCCCTCCTTGCCACGTCCACGGGGCCACCCTGGGCCTCTGCCAGGCCAGCCTTGAAAACTCCACAAAAAGAGGATGAAGCAGAGGATTGATCTTCATCCCAGGGCCAGGACACAGCTCTGTGCTTGGTTTTCAGTTGGATTATTTTCCTGTGGGACTCTGGATTCTGTGTTTTCCTTGAGAATTTTTACTGTTCCGAGTGTTTTGGCCACAAACCCGGCTGTGGCCTCAGGGCCTTGTACCCCTCTCCCTGTGCTGGGTCCAGCTGTTATTATTTCTCTTTATTTATGTCCTGCTCTTCCCCAAGAGCCTTTTCTGAACTCTCCCCGCTGTCTCTGGCAGCTCCTGGTAAATCTGGAAGACAAAGTGCTCGTCCTCTCCACGAGGGTTTTTTTATTTTTAATAAAACTCGCTGGTGCTTCTCCTGAGGGACTTGTTGAAGCTGTGAAAGTCAAAGATAAAATGCTGGAGCTGCTGTTTCCTGGACAGTGAGGCTGTGTTTCCTCGTGGAGCCTCAGGAAAGGGCAGGGATGGCACCAAGGGGTCCAAGTTCTGCTGGTGCTGGCAGCCAGATCCTTCCCAGCTCTTCCCAAATCATTTCTGATGGGCCAAAGGAAAACTTGAAAGGGAAGGTGGGAGGGATAGAAAAACTCATTTTCCTTCTGTGTCCTGAAGAACTCAGGGCCTTCCTGAGGCCTTGTGATGATGTTTGGGCCCCTCAGAGGGACCAGCTGATGGTGCAGAGCCATAAAGGGAATTTCTACATCAAACCAGAGCCAAATTCCTGGAGCCAGCACCTCCCATTCCTTAGGACAGCTCTGGCTGCAGGAGAAGCCCAGCAACACCTCAGCTCTCGGTTATTAATCAACGCTAATTAGCTGGACTAATGAGCCTGCACTCCTGCTGGTCCTGGGGTGAGGACTCTGCAGGAGGAGGGAGATGCTCCCAGACCAGGCCTCCCTCCCAGGCCATTTTGACAGGGGGGAAAAAAAAATGCATTTCATCCTCATAAATCCTTGGCAGCAAATGTCGACTGGATGCCAACAGGAAAAAAACCACTAATAAATAAAAGGCAGCACTGTTTTTCTTTTAGATGGTTGGGATTGTCAATGTTTTGTGGACTGGAAATTGAGTTTTTATTTTATTTATTTTTTTTTTTTAGCTCTCTTCTGCTACTGGGAATAAGTAAGTACCTTAAGTTAAACACGTTTCTTCCAGCATCCTTGAGTGCACCCCATGGGGAGCAGGTTGATATTTTTTGGGCATAAAAATCCCATTCCCCAGTGCCCAGGGTGGGGTGGGGACATGTCCCTGTGGCCACTGAGGGCACATCAGCAACTGGCTGTCCCCAGGCCACTTATCCCTGGGGATGGGGACTTAAAATGATTAAAAAATCACATTTTCTGTGAAAAATAGCACTTAAAGACACAACCTTAAACCCAGCCCTGGTTTTCTACCAAAGGAAAAGTTTGGATAAGGACTTTTATCTGCCCCACACTGAATTTCACCCAACCCTGAACTCTGACCCTGCCAGGACTTCCCGTTCTGCTCTGAAAAAAGTTCCTGCTCACCCCAGGAGCCAGCACAAAGCCTGGGCAGAGAAGTGGCTTCCTTGGCACCCAGATCATTTTCCTGATTATTATTCCGGTCATTCACCCTCTTTCTCTCTCAATCTTGAGGAAGGAGCAGTGATTTTGTGAGTTGAAATTTGGATGTATTCCCAGCTCCATTTTTTTTCTCCCCCTCTTGTTAATTAAAACTAATAAATCTGCTCAGCAGAGTTTGCAGAGCAGAGGGACAAGGTACAGTTATCTTGACACGGCAAGGCCATCCCGCTCCTTCCCCCCCACACCTTTTATTTATTTAATTTATTCACCTATTTATTCCCTTCTTGAGCCCGTTCCAGATCCGAATTTCTCATCCAGGCTCTTTGCTTTTCTTTCCCAGGGAAGCATTCCCACAGGAGCCTCAAATAATCAACAATTGCCGTGGCGTGCATCCCTGGAAATAATGACAGACAATCCCGAGCAAGCTGGGAACAAAGGGATCGGTGTTGTGTGAGTCCTCCTCCCTCTGCCCCCTCCTCAGGGGTGATGGGACCGCAGGGTTTGGGGTGCAGGGGGTCACTGCAGCCCTTTGTACCCAGCTGGGGCATGCAGCAGCAAAAAGATGAGGATGATTCCCCAATATTCGGGTGTTTAAAGCCCTTTGGGAGGTTGAACCCCTGCCCTGAGAGCCCATCAGCGCAGAGAGCCACGGAGCCAGCAGCCCCTGGGGAGGAGAGGATCCAAACCATCCTCTGTGTCCTTTCCTGAGGTGTCCCACACTTCCTTCCCAGTGTCCCCATCCTTTCCAGGAGGACACAGGTGGCCTCTGAGGCAGGGGACGAGGTGGCACGGGCAGGATTTTCATGGAGCTGCTGCCCATCCCCAGCTCCTGGCGTGGTTCCCAAGGTTTCCCCAGAGCCCCTGGATGAGTTTCAGAGGCAGAGAAGTTTGTGGGGGATGGCTTTGCCCTGAACTCCTCCTCCTCCTCCTCGGGAGGAAGGCAGCGCCGGTAGCCATAGCAACCAGATCTCCTTCTCTGCTCCAAACTTCACCCAGCCGGGGCTCCGGAGGACAAGTGGGAAGGGACGGGGGAATGCAAATGACCCTCAATCCCTGCAGCCCCTCCCGCTGCCGGGGATCCGCGTTCTGAGCCGCGGGATGTGCGGGAGGATCACGGAGCGCAGGGATGCTGCGGAAACGGGGATGGGAGAGGTGCAAGACACAACAGCGGAGCTGCTGAGCCATCTCCTGCATCCCCCGGGCTCAGGAGAGGCTGTTCGAGCGGAGGGGAACAGCTTTCAGCAGGGCTTTAGGCCCCTCCACAAGAGACTCGGCGCTCCGGGCTGTGCCGAGGCTCCCCTGGAGCATCAGCAGGGCGGGCAGGGGGTGTGGGTACCCCCGAACGGGGCTGGGGCCCGGCTGTGGGGCCAGCACAGCTTCGGGGGCACAGAGACAGCCAGAGGGTGTGAACGGGCAGAGCTCCAGCCCCACAAGCAACCCGCTGGATCGGGACTCCATAGAGCCAGCTCTGGGCCAGGACATCCAGGGCTTTTCCCTGCACTTCCCATCCCCTGCCCTGAGCAGCACTGAGGCTTTCCTGCCTCGTTTTCACTCTGCTTCATCCTCATCCTGCTTCATCTTCA
>NC_031787.1:4309895-4314086 GCF_001522545.3 Parus major | reverse complement strand
ATCTTCATCCTGCTCCATCCTCATCCTGCTTCATCTTCATCCTGCTCCATCCCATCCCCTGCTTCATCCTCACCCTGCTCCATCCTCACCCTGCTCCATCGTCATCCTGCTCCATCTTCATCCTTCTCCATCTTCACTCTGCTCCATCTTCACCCTGCTCCATCCTCACCCTTCTTCATCCTCACCCTGCTCCATCCTCACCCTGCTCCATCCTCATCCTGTTCCATCCTCATCCTGCTCCATCTTCATCCTGCTCCATCCTCATCCTGCTCCATCCTCATCCTGCTCAATCCTCATCCTTCTCCATCTTTTTCCTGCTCCACCCTCCTCCTGCCCCATCTCCAAACTGAAGCTCAGTTTGCAGCTAGGGTGCACTGCTGGGAGATTTATCCTCTGAAACAATTCCTTGTTTTTCGGTTTCTAATGGCTGGTCTGCCAAAACCAATGGGAAAAAAAATGGGAAAAACTTTAACTTCTGGATGAAAATTTACTGTTTACGTTGTGTTTGTATGAACCCCCTGACTCCATTCTCCACTAAAAGCACTTGGGTGTCGATCTCAGAAAGTTGCTGGGTGATTTTGGAAATAATCCCTTTTTCTGGAAAGCTGTTTACCCAGATAAGCACCATCCCTCTCCCTGCTGAAGCAGCAGCTGTTGTGGGAGACAGCTGAAGTGCAAACAGGCTCCTGCTCCATCCATCACCCCGGCACGGGCCAGGCACAGACACTTCACTTAAAGAACAACGTTTGCAGAAGAGGAGTTGGGCCACAAATCAATTCCCACTGGGAGGCAGGGGATGGTTTGAACAGGAGCAGAGGTTTCCTGGAATGATCTTCTGGTGGGATGAGGGGATGAGAGCTGGAACAGGTGAGTGAGTTCACACAGTAACAACACACGATGTCTGACTGTGGCTTGAGCGAGGCAGAAAGGTCTGATTTCATATTTCTGTTTCATTCCAGAGGTCTCTGGGCAGCCAGAGCTCTTCCTAACGATCTGTGCTGGATGGAAAGAACCCCAAAGAGCTTTCTCTATTGAATTTCCATCGTCTTCCTCATCCCATTTGCATTTAAAGCCAGCTTTCAGCTGCTGTGCGTGGGACAAGACACATTTCTGCTCAATACCCATCCAATTCTGCCTGCTGTGGATTCAGGCTGGTGGCACGGATTGCTGCCGATGCAGATGGAGTTGCCTGAGAATCCAGAGTTTCCTGGCCCTGGGAAATCTTGCAGGGAAATAACTGCAGCTCTGGTTGAGCCAACACCTGGCAGGGTGAGTGTGATGTTGCTGATTACTGACAAACAAAATGACAAAAATCTGGGAGGGTTGAGCCTTTCCCCTTTCAAAACCCCTCGATTTTTGGCCCCCTCATTAATAATCATTCCCAAGAAAACTGATCACAAGTAGCAAGAAACATTTTGCTCTTTCAAAGCATTTTATTCCAAACAATTGCAGTCAGGCTGTTAAAACTCTCCCATTTTTATTTATTTTTTTATTATTATTATTCTTTTAAGCAGAAATTGATTTACATTTTAAAACAGCTGGAAAAGTCAGTTTGAATTTGGAAAAAAAAAGAAGAATTAAAATCCCTTTTGGAAATGTCAGAGTGGCTGAAGAGGGAAGGCTGTGCCAGATGATGCTGAGATGGCTAAAGCCTCTTTCAGTTTAGTCTTTACTAAACAGATCAGCTGTGAGTTGGTGTCTGACACAATTAACCCTGAGGAGGAGCAGGCTGGGAAGGGACAGAGGAGTTTGGAGCACACTCAGGCATTTTCCAGCTCCATCCCCAGGCACATGGAGAGCCACTGAGAACAATTTTGGAGCCAACACAGCGATATTTGAAAAGATGACGGCGCAAAAAACGTGGAAAAGGACAGAAGCAACACCTGCCTTTGGGAGAGGAGAGGGAGGAGGAGTTTGCCTCAAACGAGGAGAGCACCTGGAAGAAGAGAGGAAAAATCAGGCACAGCCAACATGAATTTGTAAAGACCAAATTGGGTCAAACCAATCTAATTTCCTGCAGTGACAGGGTGGCGGGGACAGTGCTGGGGGAGGATGCAGGAGATGTCATCTGTCTTTACTTCAGGGATGCTCTCCAAGCTGTCCCCCCGTGACATTCCCCTCAGCACGCTGGGAAACAGCTTTATCTGGCAATTTGGCTGTACCTAGAGAGGGATTATCAATGGCTCCCTGTCAGAAAGGAGGGATGTGTCCAACAGGAGTCTCTCTTCATCTGCTATGATTCAATATTCCAATTAACCTCCCCAGTGATGGAAGAGAGCAGACATTTATTAGATCTACAGAGGGCTCACCCCAGGAAAGGCCAGTGGCACTTGGGAGGACACAAAACCAAAATCAGAGCTGAGAGCCAGTGGTGGGAATCAGGAGAAAGGGCCTGAGATATCCTACAAAGCTGGTGAAATTCAGGCAGGGCCAAGCACAGCTCGACACAAACACCAGATGGGCCACAACGGGCTGGGAAAAAGATCCAGGGCTGGATTTGATGAGAAGTGGAACAGACTGTGGCAATAAAAGGCAAAGGGTTGACGGCAGTGTTGTCTCCAAAACAGCTCAGGAAGAGCCTGCTCTGCACAGGGAGTGAAATACAGGAACCCTCTGGGGTTCTCTGTCCTCATTTCTGCTCAATGGGTTGGGTCCAGCAAAGGCAACTTTGGCCACCACTGGTTTGGTTTAAAATACCCGGCTGCTTCCACGGGGAAGCCTCCAATTCCCTTTCTTCTCTCTGCAGAGCACGATTTCCATTCCATGTCCAACACTGCCTCCCTGGCTCTTTTGATCTTTCCTGTGGAGCCAGGGATTAATATCATTTCAACAGCACTTTCAGAAGAATCAGCAAATTGCATTTGTGTCTCACCGGAGGCTCCGGAGCGACCTTTCCCTTCAGGGGGACGTGGAGTGATGGCACCAGTGGGGTGGGCTGAGAGCAGGGAGCTGCCAGGAGAAGGGAGATCCACGGGCTCTCAGCTCCTGCTGACTGCTCCATCCCTCAGCAGCTCTGCTGGAAGCGTGTGCCGAGCACCAACCCCAAAATAAAAGGGCTGTTGCTAATAAATTGTGCTGCTTGTTGCTGCTCCGCGAAGAATGTCCTGCTAATTTTTTGTTTTCACCAAATTTTCCACTTGAAATATGAGAGCGGAAAGGGAGCCGTGAGCTGCATCCACAAGGAGAGGCAGAGCTGCTGGACGGGAGTTGGGAACCTCCTGGCATCACCAGCTGTGATTCCCACCCAGATCCACATCCCTGAGAGCTGCGGGGAGGCGAGGATGGGGCTGGGAATCATCAGAGCGCCCCTGAGGGAAGGAGGACTCGTTCCTCATGGCCTTGCAAATATTGAAAACCAGCGAATAAACAACAAAAGAAGAGCAGCACAGTGCAGGCCTTGGAAATAAGGAACGATGCTGCCAGTCTTGGGAGACAGGAGCTTCTTTGGAGAGGGGAAGAGGGATGAGATCCGAGCAGGAGCTGCCATTCCTGCTGGGCTGAGCCTCAAGGTCACACTGACAAAGGCAATTTGTCTCCTGTACAAGCCAAACTTTTTGTTTCCCCTTTCTGGAGTCGTATTTCACACAAAGCCTCTGTCCTTGTGTGGTCAGCCCCGGGGGGAGGACTGGGAGAGCCTCATCAGAGTGTGCCACCACTCAGCACAGCCCAGCCAGGAGCTTTAAAGGCTTTTGTGGAGAAATCCTTAAAATCCATCCTGTAGGGTAGGAACAAGACAGGCAAATGGGGAACTGGGAAGTGTTTGGACACTGGGAAGGAATACAGATCCGAAGGGCTGCAGGAGCTTTACTGTACAACTCTTGGTGGGTTGCTGGCAGAATCCCTGAATCCTGCCATTTTCCGTAGTCTGAATTATTTAGGGAACAGCAGCAGGGGCAGCTCCCAGCTCCTGTGTTTGGGGGATGCTCCTGCTGGTCCAGCCTGGAGCACCACACTCAGCAGCACCCAGACACCCCAACCAGCCCAGGAGCACAGCAGGGATGGGTTTTGGGGTGCACTGGGACCCCAGGGTTGGCTGGTGCCACAAAAGGAGACCTGAAATCCAGAGGTGTCAGAGCTGGGTGAGGAGGGTGGGAGGCTGTTACTGGGAATCCTCTTTGGGAATTGCCAAAAAGGACCCAGGCCCCAAAGCTGGGAGGTCAGGGGAGATGGGTGGGTGTGCACAGGGATGTG
>NC_031787.1:4287857-4309393 GCF_001522545.3 Parus major | reverse complement strand
GGATCTGTGCACACTCTCTCTGGCTGCTGCTGGAGCAGGAGTAGCGAGAGGCAGAGCTCCCGAGTGTTTAAACATGCAAACACACAACCCCTCTCCACAATCAGCAGGGATGGAAATATTGATGGTTGCATTAAAAGTAAATATATTTTTAATTAAATAATTTTCCCCTTCTCCATTCAAGGGGCGTGAAAGCACTCACAGAATTAAAACCGCTGCTTCAATTTCTCTCTCTCTCTCTCTTCTCTGACATATGCCAGGACTAAGATTTCTCCTTCTGCCTTCTCTGCCTTCCCACCATCCCTCTCCATCCAGCTTTTGGCTCTTTAACCCCTTCTTGGCAGCCCAGAAAACACCAAGGCTGGAGCAGAGCAGCTGATTCTCTTCCCTTCTCTCTCCTCCTTCCCCTCAGTCCGGGCTCTGAAGGGCTCATTAATCAGAAGGCAATTAATTCCCCATCACGGGGGCAAATAACAGACACAGACGTTCAATAGCTGCCATTGCCACGCTCCAGCGTTTCTCTGATTCCTGCAAACCCAAATAAAGAGGAGGCAGAGCAAGAGAAACAGTAAATGATTAAACGCTTCATTAACACCCTGCAGAGGCGGGGAGGCCTCGGCTGATTTATCTCCGGTGCCAAAGAGTTCCGAGGTGTGGAGATTTGGGGGTGTAAATAAAGACCCCTTGTCCAGGAAGGACTGGTGAACATGAAACATTTGCAAAATGGGATGGTTTTGCCCCAAAATTGGGTGGAAAACCCTTTTTTTCTCCTTTTGCCCTTGGCTTTGGGACAGGACCCTGCTGGCTCTGTCTCCATCTCGTCCTAAAATGAGTTTTCCCCCATTTCACCTCCCACCGACTGAAAATATAATTAATGAACATTTTCCCGATGTGGAAAATATATTTAAAAAAAAAAAATAAATGGAAAAGAAGCTGTTGCTCCTTTAAATTGTGTTGGTGAGGAGTCAAGAGACGAGGGAGAGTTTTGATACCCAAAACAATGGGTTTGCTCAACCCTGGTGCCCCAATTAATTAGTAGGTGATTGCTGCCCATAGAAAAATTAAGAGTAAACTATTATATTAGTTATTTAATCAGTGAACTTACCAAAAAAAAACAAGACCCATGATTCAAATGCTCTGTTGGTATCATTAATCATAGTTTGGAGCAGAAAATAATTTTATATTATTAAAGCAATTACCACAGAATCATTGACGGTAGCAAAAATTCATTAATCTTTATTCATTACACAATCAGATCGCATTATTTTAGCCCGTTCCATCTTTCCTGCCCGCTCACAGGGATGCCAAAGAAGGGAGAAAAGTGACAAAAGGAACTTTTTTATGATACTAAAGCAGCAGGCTTGGCAGGAACTACTTTTAAATATAATTAATGTAAAAGCATCGGAGGGGCAGCACAAACCTCTCCAAAACATTAATTGCTGTTTTTCTCCACCTCAGGCTGTGATTCCCAAGGGATCAGCGCTCACAACTTGGAGCAGGGATTTATTTTTTTCCCCTTTTTCTTTAGTCTTTAAACTGATTTTGTGTTCGGGGAAAAAGTGGGGGAGCAAAGCTGGTGCTCCCCATCACACCTTGGCCTCCACCAGGTTTGAAACCTTGGGCTTGGGGGTCCCCCAGCCAGAACTGAGCTTCCCCCAAGAAAAATCAAAGCTGTGGAGGCAGCTGAGCTCTGCCAATCTGGGTCAGGCTCTTATCTGCTAGCAAGCAAAAAGAAATTGGCCTGGCTTTTCTTATTTTATCTTCTGAGATGAGTGAAACTGCGGCGCTCATTATGATCGTTATTTGACTTTAATAGCCGAAGAGGTTACCGAAGATCTTTTGATTTGATAGCCAGGAATTTATCTTGATGGGGTTTTTTTTTCCTTCCTTGGGGGAAAAAATAAAGGAAAAAAAAAATAGGAAAAAAATAAAAGGAAAAAATAAAGGGAAAAAAAGGAAGAAAAAGCAAGTTTCTCTCTGGAGACAGCTCCTTAGCCCGTCATTTACAAACGGGGAGGCCGAGCCCCTTTTCCCTTGCTGAGCAGGTTTTCCAAGAGTCCCTTTTCCCCAGAGAAATACAAATTTGTCTTCAAAACATCCCTGCAAAGTAGGCCAGGCCTGTTAATGCTGTTTTGCCGTGGAAAGCCTCAGCAGTTTGCCCCAGGTGCTTGAGGGGGCGTGTGACGGATGCCAAAGTGGGTTTGTGGTTTAGCCCTTCCTTGGGGTGCTCTAGGCTCAGGCTGTCCTGGAGATAAAGGACAATGAAATGTCCCTGGATTTGGGCACTGGCTGTCCCATGGAGAGCCCCAGGATGGTGCTGGGGGCTCCTTTTCCTTCCTCGTGCCAGCTGGACACTGTGGAGGGCAGAGGGACATCTCTACCCAGCTCCTCTTCCAAATCCTCGTGCCGTAATTCCCCGTAATCCTTCTTTCACCCTTTTTTTCCCCACAGAATTGCAGCTCCCGCTTCCTTGCCAGGTTACTCCGGCGTTGTGAAGGGAATGAGGGAGATTTGTCTTTACAAACAAACTGTGGCTCTGCTGATAAATAAAATTGGACACTGAGACATGAAAAAAACAATGGGAAGAACCATAAATTCCATAAGGAATTCCACTGATTTGACACAAGGAAAAGAAAAAGAGGCAGGTGTCATGTATTAGGAGGGGGTTTTAGGTATTTTTAGGCATTTCTGGAAGTCTGTAGCTCTCAGGTACCTCAGCCAGTGGGGAAAGGGAGAGGGAAACGCAGCTGGGAAATTGGGATTAAAAGGAGGCTGCTGAGAGACCCCATTGGAAATTCCCCATGGCCTCGAATAAAGTTTCAGGATTCCTCTGTCTCCTTTTTGGACACAAACCTCAGGTGTTTGTGTGTTGATTTTCCTGACAGTTGTATCGCTGTGGTATGAAACTGGATCAAGAGACTGATCCGATCCCAGCTTCTCCTTTCCCCCCATTTCTGATCCTGCCGAGAAAACTCCGCCAGGCTCTCCCCAAATTTGCTGGCACAGCCCCAGGGGGTCGGCACGAATCCCCATCGCCCCAAACTCCTGGGTTTGGGTTTGAGGAGGCAGCAGCTCTGCTGAAGGCGAGAGGCAAGCCCAGAGCTAATGAAAGAAAAGAGCAATATTGTTTTCCTTCGGAGCGTGTAACAGGTTGTCATGGGGAAGGCGTGTGGGCTTTCCCGCGAAGGGAGCAGCGCTGCCGACCTTTGGAGAGCGTTTGCTCAGAGCTCTCCGCGCATCCCTGGGCTCCGGGAACCCGCGGGCTGCTGCTGCTGCCTCAGCCCTGTCCCCTCATCCTGCTGCATCCTCCTCTCCACGCCCCCAACCCCAAACGTGCCGCCCCAGAATGCGCCATTGCTGGGGGAACGGCTTTCCATTAAACGGGAAATCGAGATTCTGTCTAAGGAAAGTATTTTTTTATTGCCCAGAGTGGTGGTGGATGCTCCATCCCTGAAAATATTCAAGGCCACGTTGGATGGGGCTCTGAACAACCTGATTTTGATGGAGGTGTCCCTGCTCTGTGCTGGAGGGTTGCCCTTGAGCAGCTTTAAAGGTTCCTTCCAACCCAAAGCGCTCTGTGCTTCTCTGATGCTCCAGAGCCTGGCACTGCACAAAAGTCACGGAGTCCCCGGGAAAATGTCTAAAAAGCAGCTGGAATTGGCCCCAAATCAAACCCACAATTCCCAAACCCTCCTGAGCTGGAGCACCACAGGCACACCGGAGTTACAGCACCTGGATAAACACAGGATCAGCTGCTCACGTTTCCTTCCCTGTCTTTGGCTATGATCCATCCAGTAATTTCAGGGATTCAAGTACTTATTCCTTCATTTTCTGGAAAAAGTGCAGGAGATAAAGACTTAAGCCGGCCTCCATCCTGAGCTTGGAGATACCGAGCTGGGATGTGAGGTTTAGAGCTGGGACCACACCAATTAACCACACCAATTAACCACACCAATTAGCAGCAGTTGACAACTGCGTGCAGGCAAACCACGATGCCCAGCAATCCCAAACTCAGCTGGGGGAGGAGGAGATGGAATTGTCCCGTCCAGGGAAACCACCCCATTCCCAACGCTGCCTGTTGGTCTCCAGGAAAGCAGAAATTCCCCAAAATGTTTGCTTAGAAGTGGAGCCACCCCTCGGATGGGCACTCAGGAGGGGACAGGGGCTCTCCCAGCCCTGGATGTTCCCAGCACGGCTCTGCAGGCTGATCTGCCTGCAATCACATCTCCCACCCCTTCTGCAGGCTGCTGCCTCTGTGCTGTGTTCTGGAAGCAGCTTAAAGAGCTTTTGATAGCATTGCTGGGAGAAAATGAACCTGTTAATACTGCTATTTGCCGCGCAGAGGATTCACGCCCAGAACACTTTCTCGCAGCAATGATCATTTTTAGCTGTGAGAATGAATTAGCCCTTCCACTGCAAAGCTATTTGCATCGCAGAGAGGTCACGGAGGAGCAGCAAAGTGATTATTTGGGGGTAAGGCCCTGTCTTAGCCTTGAGGAGATGTGGGTTTAATTCTCATTTTTAACTCCCCGTTGCCAGCCACCTCCTGCACCCTCAAAATCTGTTTGTGCAGGGGCAGCACGAGGGCTGTGAACACACCTGCAGATAACCTGCTGCTCCCAGCCCGCTAATGGAAGCTCGGGGTTTGTTCTGGCAGCACTGGGTGGTTTCATCACCCTCAGCTTGCTGAGTTTGCTCACAGCAACTGAACCACAATTTGGGAGATCCGTGGAGCTAAACCAGGCTCTCGCTGATCCCAGCTGCTCCTGAACCCAGCCCTGCTCCCAGGAAGGGTCTGGACCCCGGGGTGGGAATTAATTACAGGCCACATTTCAATAGCAAAGAGGCCAGAATGATAATTATCCCTCTGGGGCTGCTTCTGAGCATGCCAAGCAGAGTTTCCTTGGCAGGGCACTGGGAGAGGGGCTGGTTTGAGCTGTGGGGATGGGATCCGCCTGAAAAAGGGATTTATTGTGTTTTTGATTTGTTAATGGTCACAAAGGTTCTTATCCAACCCTTCCAAACCCAGGCTCTGCCTGAAAAAGGGATTTATTGTGTTTTGCACCCATTAATGGTCACAACAATTCTTATTCAGTCCTTCCATCCCCAGGCTGGGCTCTCATGGCTTCTCCAAGGCAAGGAGACCTTTCTAAGGCAAGAGTTGGCATTGTTCCCAATGGGACAGGAGTCCAGGATGGATATTCCCAAATCCTGACCTAGTATCCAAAGCCAGCTCCTCCAGGTTGCCCATGATGAAATGCAGGGCTTCCCTGCCTGGCTCTGGTTTTCCCCACCGAGTGGTAAACAAACTCTTCTCACTCACACCATTTACTCCCTTCTCCACCTTCCCCTGTTCCTAATTATCCTGAGGAGATTGATAAACCCAGCTCTGCTGCTCTGGTTACAGGTCACTTCCCACCGCAGTGAGGAGTGCAGGGATCGATAGCCAGAAATAGTGGTTGGGAATCAAATTCCCTGAGCTGAACTGGAAGGGAGGAGGAGGAGGAGGAGGAGGAGGAGGTCTCATTCCAGCAGTGTCTGGCTCTCTTTGCCCCGCAGGAGCAGGATGTGGAGCTGAAGGGAGGCAAGATGATGCCAGGATTCAGCCCCTCATTTATATTTGGGACAATCCTGGAGAAGCTCACAGGGAAAGAGGAATGTTGAGGGCTCTGGGAGTCTTTTGGAGGCAGCTTCACACCACGAGTAGCTTCAGGCAGGATTTTAACACTGCCTGTGCAGCCCACAGTGAGAGCTCTGCGTGACTGAAAAACCAGGCTGGTGGCAGCCAAGGAGGAACAGGTGGAAGGAGGACAAAAAGGAATAAACTGACTTTGTTTTTAAAGCAGAAAAGGGCCAGCCCTCAGCACTGACATCCTGAGGATGGGCAGCAGGTTTGGGATGCAGAGAGAGGGAGGTTTGTTGCCCTGACAGGGGTTTGGGATGATGGAGCTGGAGGAACACGAGCGAGCAGCTCCCACTGCGCAGCTGAGCAGCTCCAGCAGGGGTGGGAACGGCTGCTGGGGAGGCTGAACAGGGGAAATGACAGTGTTGGTTTTTATTCCTGCTAGTGATAAACTATAATTTGCATGTTTAACAAATGCTTCAGGCTTTTGCAAGCTTGCAGGGTGCCAGGCTTGGCTGTGCCCAGGTAAGGGGCGGTTTTGGGAGAGGCACGTTGGTCAAACTCTTGCTCCCGCTCTAAAGCTGGGATAAGGGTGTGAAAATTTCCACAGGGGACAGATTTTTTGGGGTTTAAAAATCTGTCTCAAGCCATCTCCAAAGTACCTTCTCTTCCTGGTGGGATGAGATCTAGGAATGCTGTCTGACTCCACATCTCACGGCACTTCTCAAGGAGGGATGGGAAATAAAGGAAATTCTCCATCCTCTAACCCAGCAATCCCCTCAGCTGCTGTCCTGTGCTTCCAGAGGAGCTGGGAGCTGCAGGGCCATGAAATTCCAAATCTCCCTCAGCCTCTCTGCTCTGGAGAGGCTGGTGGACCCTCCAAACAGAGAGCAGCTGCCAGGCTGGGAGAGAAAACCATCCAACCACTTCCCCACCACACTTTCCCAGCCACCCAAACTCCAGCTGGAGCAAGGCAGGGCTTCACCCAGGAAAGAATTTTGGAGGAAAAGCCAAGGGAGATTGGCAGCTTTTGCTTTTCAGAAATTGCCTTTCCCTCCAACATCTGCTCCCACACCTGGAGCCAGGGTTTTCCTGGGGCTCCAGGTTTTCCTGCCCATTGCTCGGGGCTGGTGCTGCACTCAAGGGATGCTCTGGCACCAGGCAAGGGGGTTCCTCCACTCTGTGCCTGCTCACACATGGGGTTTACAGGATATCCAACAGGATTTATCCATCACAGCAACAGGAATTTAACCATCACAGCAAAATGCACAGAAACACCACAAGCAAAGCGGGAAAATGCAGCCAAACCACCTCCTGTGCCCCTTGCTCCAGATAAGCACCTGCTTCCCTCTGGTCTGGATCCTCTGAACTGACTCAATTTCTCCTTGCCCAGGTCCCAAACCCCCATTTTTTCCCCCAAAGTCCCCCTGGCACTGTCCCCATCTCCCTCACACTCTGCTCGTGGCTGTTTCTGTGGAGCCCCTCTGTGCTTCTCCAGCTCTCAGGGTATAAATATGGTGTGAGATAAATATTGTCATGGCACATTACCCTGGTCCTTCCTCAGCCATACACGCTGCAGACAGAGTTATGCATCTATTTATGTGTGTGTATATATCTAATTATACTGTATAAACTGTATACCCACCTCTCTATTGTGTATATTTAATAGGAACGCCAGCTAATTGCCCTCACTAAATATATATGGGGATTAACTGTATTGACATTAAATTTACTGGTAATCTCCTCAAAAATAAACACCCCAAATAAAACAAACACATAAAATAAAAGTAGGGGACATCACAGTTTTTATGTTTGGTTCTTTCCACCGCACTCAAGGCTGGGGTTTTGCCAAGTGAGAGCGCTGAGGTCTTCAAAGCCTTTTCCACAGGCATCCCCCAGGGAGTTGTTGGCTCCTCCTGGAGGTGTTTGCAGCTGCAGAGAGCCCGGTGTGTGGTGGCAGGAGAGCTGCTCCAGCTCTCACATCTTCTTCCAGCCAAGAAAGAGGCGCCACTTGAGGCTCTGTTATTTTTGGGGGGCGCAACTCGAGCTCGGGGTGTGCACAAGGGAACTGCTCAGCCCAGTGCCAGCCCAGGCTGCTGTGGGGACGGGGATGGATCTGAGCCTCCTTCATCAGGGCAGGGAAGCTCCTGCTGGAATGGCACGTGCCAAAGCTGTGTCATCCAGCAGATTATCCAGCAGGAATTCCGCAGGGCCCGAACCAGCCACCGACAGCTGGGTCATGTGGAGCCTCAGATCTTCCCCTGCTCTGTTCTGGCTGCACCAGGAACCCCTGACAATGCTAAAGCTGCTGTTTTAACATTCCAGCATTATCTGTCTGTGCAGCCCTCCTGGCTGCTGTGCTGCTAATTATTTGGTTGGGATCGTTTTTGTCCTGCTCCTTCATGCTGGCGATGGATGTGCAGCCTCTCGGGAGTGAGGAACCCCGTGGAGCTTCCAGCCAGGATCCAGAAAGGACAGGGAGCCTTTGACCCCTGCCATAAATCCTCAGTTCTCGTGGATTGGGTTCTTTTAACCAGCCAGATGAGTGTTCCCATCCACCTTCCTCAGCTCATTAATTTATTTAATCCCACGCCTCGCCGCTTTGCAGACCTCTGGTTCCCCCGGAGGGAGATGCTGCTCCAAGCGCTGTCCAACGTGCCCTGCCGAGCTGCCCCCTCTGCAAGGGCAAAACTCACCCAGCCACAGCTCTCTGAACCTCCTGTCACCCTTTTTCACCCCCTCCTCTGCCACAGACACGCATCAAGGGAAGCTGGGCAGTCGTGACTCCTTCCTTTCCTCCCTCTTCACCACTTCTCCCTGCCAGGTGCCTCCTCTCTCCCTGCAAAGCCCTGAGGGAAACACTGTCTGGGCTATTTTGAGCCCATATGTTAAATTCATGTTCTTGCTGCTCTCCTGGATCCTGGGTTAATTGACAGGAGCAAAAGGCAGAGGGAAGAGGCCTCTCCAAACACTCACACGTGGGTGCACACGTGGCCCTGAGGCTCCTGGGTGTCTCCACCTGGCCTGGAGATCCCCCTGGCAGTGGAGAAGAAGCGAGGTGGCTCCAAGGTGTCACCTGGCCCAGGTGTGTGAGGGGTTGGGGGTCGGGTTTGATGCTCCCTGTGACAACATCTTATCACCCCCTCAGTTCCCACGGCACCTGCTACCCTAAAATGGACCCACACTCGTTCTCCTCAGCCCACCTGAGCTGTTTTCCCCCACCTGCAAACCTCTTTCCAATTCATTCCTGGGATACTGCTATCCCTGATGTTGTCCTTACCCTTCCTGTCCTCGTGTCACAGGCTCTGTGAATCCACCACGGAAATATCCGGGCCCAGGAGAAATCCCGTGTGCTCCTATGTGCCTCCTCCTGCCTTCCCAAGCGAGCTGCACCACCATGCATCCATCATTCATGGAAAATCCCTCTCCCTTTGGGACACAGCAAATGCTTTGGCAATGGGAAAAACAAAAAAAACCCAACCCAGCACCCGTTGGATCTCTTAATTTGCCGGGGCTGGGAGCTGGCAGATGAATATCTTAAATAACTAATGGTGACTCAGAGGAGCATTAAACAAAGATAACATTGTCACTTCTTCTCTGTTCCTCTTTTGTTTCTCACTCTTCAGCTTTCCTGCTGGTTTATTATCTGCCCAGCTTTCCTTCTGAGGCTCTTGTTGCTGTGACAGGGTGTGCATTATCTGCAGCAGCCTCTTCCCTGGCCTGTGGTACCCCCAGGGCAGGGCTAAAGCGGGGGATGCACAAAGGGACACCCCAGAACCTGCCCCAGGCTCTGGGGGTGGCTGGGCCTGGGAGGGTCGGGTCTCTCTCTCCACTCAACCATCTCCAGTTTGGAGAGATGCTGAGACTGAGATTCCAGCCCAGAATCTGAGCTGGCTTTTCAGAAATCAGGTTTTTCAGGGCAGGGGTGATCTGCGCTGGGCCGCAGGAGCTCTGCAGCTCCAGGGTGAGCTGATAATCCCAGTAAACACCACCGGGAGCTCTCCCATTCCCTGGATCCCTGGATTTGGGACGTGCTGGTTGCAAGGTTCCCATGTCCCACTGTTATTTGGGGAAGGAGCTGCAGCTTTGTGACCCCCCCCCTCACAAAGCCTAAACCCAGCAGGGCCATCCCAGCCTCCTCCTCGATAAAATCCGTGCCACAACGGGAATCACCCGCTGAGGGAAGGAACCACCTCCCTCACATCCAGGCTCCCAAGGACCAGGATTACTCTGCCCATGCTTGGTATTGGAAAAACATCTTCAAAGCTGAGGAATGGCTGCATAAAAGGCTCTGGGCCGGCCTTGGGGAAGTAGGAAATCTCATTAGGAATTAGCTTGGGATCAAATAGGATCTCTCAAGTGATTCTGGAAGGCCAGGTCAGTCTGAGGGAGAAGTGCTTGATGATCAGAGCCACCTCGGATTTCTTTGAAGAAAAGCACCGCATGAAATTTTGATATCACTAAGTATTTAACAGATCTAATTTACAAAGCACTGTTGCTCCCAATTCCCAGAGTGCTGAAAATCCTGCAACCTATTTCTTTACAAGTACGACTCCACTTCATTCATGGCTTTTAATGCAGCGAGATGTTCAACAGCTGCACGGAATGATTTAGGACAGGAGCCTTTTGGAAGCACACCAGGCTCTGCTGTACCTTCACCAGCCAGGAGACTTCTGGAGCTCTGTGCTCACAGGAGGGACCAGGGGTTTGTCACTCAGCCTGGAAGTGGCGTTAGCAGAAGCTGTGAAAGGAACTTTGCCCGCTCAGGAGTTATCCCAGGACGAGCAGCTTCTGCTCAGGGGAACTTCCAAACGAAGGGAGTGGCCAAAATGTCCCCAAATCCCACATTTGTAGGGATCCCACAGTGGTTTGTGGGCACTTTTATCGTGCTCTGGTGTCCCTTTGCGGGGTGGCTGCGTGTCTGGCCGTGGGACAGAGGGGACTGTGACACGTGTGGGCAGCAGCTGTGACCACTTTGGTGTGACCAAAGTGACAACTGCTCCCCAAGGGAGCTGCCACTCCTTAATTAGGGACAGCCACACCTCAGCCAGGTGCTGGGAAATCCTGGGATCTGCCTGCTCCTCAGATCCCTCCCATCCTGGCCGTGCCCAGCGTCTCAGCAGAGATAAAACCTCACAGTGGTGCCACACGAGGTCAGGCCTTGCTCCCTCTGTGACACCAGCCCAGAATTCCACATGACAACGGAATGTTCCAACACCGCTGCACAACCCCTGCCAGAATCCCCAAAGCCAGGGTGGATACCATCCAGCTCCTCGTGGAAGTGTTCTGAAGACATTAATCTCCTGTCAGGACCAAACAGAGAAGTATCCGGGATTTCGGTGAGTCTTGTAAGAACATCGGGGTTTTTAATAAATATTTGAGCAGCTTCTCTGCTCCTGCTGGCTCCAGGGAGAGCTGAGAGCAGGGAAGTGTCCATCAAAGCAGGTGGGCTCGGGAATGGGAGCAGGGAGAGAGCTGGCTCATGCCAGTCATCGACCTCTGCTGCCTTCCCTGCACACACATCCCTTGTGGAGACTTTTCCAGGTGGGAAACACCCTGACTGTAGCTTTTCTTAACAAAAAAAATTGGGATTTTGAAGAGCTCGGGTTTATTGCCAGCCTCAGCCTTCCTCCACAGCCTCTCACCCTCTTTCCTCCCTGGAAATTTGTTTAAAAGACAGATGTTTGCTTGGTGAACTCAGCTGGAAGTAACTTGCCTTTGACAAATCTCTCACCTGGGGAGGTTCTGAGCACCCACAATTGGTTTGTACATGAAAGGCACCCGGTTTCAGAAGCTTTCTCAGCCAGAGTCTCTGAACATTCCATGGCAGAGCCAGTTAAAAGAAGGTAATAAGTATCTTAAACTAAAACAACAACAAAAAAATTCAATCTCCCCAAAAAAAACAACTGAAAAGCAAAAAAAACCCCAACTGATAAACCAAAAAAACCCCAACTGAAAAACAAAAAAAACCCAACTGATAAACCAAAAAAACCCCAATTGATAAACCAAAAAAACCCAACTGAAAAACAAAAAAAAAACCCCAACTGAAAAACAAAAAAACCCAACTGGAAAACAAAAAAAAACCAACTGGAAAACAAAAAAAAAAAAACCCAACTGAAAAACAAAAAAACCCAACTGAAAAACAAAAAAAAACCAACTGAAAAACAAAAACAAAAAAAACCAAACCAACTGATAAACCAAAAAAAAAAAACCAAAATAAAAAAAACCCAAGAATTTTTATTTTCATGCCAAATGCTTAGGAGGAATTAAAAAATTTCTGTATTTCTGTGCCTGCTGGAACACAAGAAGATGAAAGTGAACCCCCTGCTCTTCCCACTTGGATTTCATTTTGACCAAAGAAAAATTCTTTCCTCATGATTAATTCCCCCAGTTCCCTCTGTTAACATAATCTTGGGAAATGGAAAAGAAGAAATGGGGAAAAAATAAGAAATAGAGGGAAAAATCATTTGCATTGAGCTTGCTCTTCTTTTGGAGATGGAAACAAACACCACGTGCAGGAAGATAATGGGATAATAATGGTGAGGAAACAGTGGGGAAGTCAGGACACCTTCCCCTTGCTGCCACTCTGCTCCCAAGGCAAATTAATTTGTATTTCTTACCCCAGAAGGCAGTGCAGGAGCAGGAATGAAATATCTCCATCCCTGGAGCTCCTGCTGGGCTTTGCCACCTGCCCTGGCCACTGTTGAGCAGCTCCAGGGTGGTGACAAAGACCTGTGGGAGCAAGTCCTGATCCTCTCCAGGAGGCAAGGCCAGAACATCGCCAAACTAGGCTGGTTAGAACGGTCCCTGCCTCTGTGATTAAGGGAATTCATAAATATTCAATGTTTCTTGGCAGCTGGGAGTGCTTCACTTGTTCCAAGTATCTCAGGGGGGATGGGGAAGGCAGGATGAGCCTCAGCATTTCTGACACCCCGCAGAGACAATGAGCCGGGGAAGGAGAGCGCTCCTCTCCTTGCAGGGAAACGTCTCACGTCGGGTGATTTGAATAATTCAGCCTTCCACTGGTCTCTTTAAATGTTTGATGCCTGGGAGTTGAGCTTTAAGATCTGACCTCCTGTGAAGCTCAGGGTTTGGGTTGGGTGCTGCGTGCTTTCCCTGCTGGTGGTTTAAACAACTTCCCGCGCTCTGGCCAAGTCCAAGAGCACAGATTTCTTCCTTCACCGTGTGAAATTCTGCTGCTCTCACACCAGAAAACATCAACCATCCTGTTCTGGGCTGTGCTTGGGAGAGGAGAAAAGAGCAGCAATAACGAGTGAGGATAAAAATGCTTAATTACATCCTGCTCCTATTAGGGACACCAAGCAGAGCTGTAGGGAATGGATGGAGCCAGGCACCACCGTGAGCACGGGAAGGGGGGCTTGGGTGGGTTCCCAGCAGCCAAACCCTGTGGGAACTGAGGCCACTGCCCTGTCCCAGAGCTCTGGGGTGGCACAAGGCACCGGTGTCCCCCAGTCCAAAGGTCCTCAGTGGTCACTGAATGGTCCTGAACCCCTCTGAGGGAACATCCCAGCTGCTGCCTCAATCTGCTGGGAGAAGCTCCATCCCTCTGTCTTCCACAGCAGCAGGGGACGGTGCTTTTTGCGGATTTCTGGTCAATCCCCAGGATTTCAAGACCTCCTGGTGGAGTTGGGATGCTTGAACCTCCTCTGACTGATCGGATTTAGGCCACTCTCAGAGACAGGACGCGGTACAAAACGCATTTTGAGTATGGCCAGGTTGGGAGATGCCAACATCCAAACAGCCGCACCATTCCTGCTCTCCCAGCCACTGGCACATTGCCACAGGCAGAAACTCAGTGTCCCACAGCTAGAGTTTGCCACCAGCTTTGTTCAGGAGAGACCCTTCACTTCCATGTGAGATCCTGATCTTGCAAACCCTTATCCTAAATTATCCATGAAATGTGTGGCCATGAGTTATGCATGAGATGAATTATCCATGAACCGGGTTGGTCGCCTTCTCTCTTTGTCAACTCTGGAGGTTCCAGACAGGTATCAAAGCACGGAGTAGGTCGGGATTTTTCCCCCCTCTCCCAAAAATCTGCATTTTACAAATGTACAAAACCAGGGAAAGAGCTGAAATATTCAGTGGGTCGTGATGGAAGAACACAGAAGGCTGGCTGGGAGTGCACAGGGTCGGCCTTTCCCCAAAGAGGCACTTTCAGATCCTAAATCCATTCCGTGGTTACTCATTCCCCTTGGGAGTTCCAGGAAGGATGGAGACAACCTGTCTGTCTCTGACAGCACCCTCCCACACCCAAGCTGGTGGTGACCTGGAGCTTGGGATACAGACACAGCAAATCCTCAGTTTTGGTGGATATCTCTTGGTTTTGCTGTGAAAGTTTAAGGTAGAGTTGTGTTGTTGTTCTGGAGGCAACTCGGTCAGTTTATAGAAGGGAGGGGGAGAGAGAGGATTCTGGAAATCTGGTATTTTTCCAGGGGTAAAAGACGTGAGGGTTTATTGAGAATTCCTGCCCAGCTGCCTTATTTCCCACCCCGCTAACCTTGTGATTTATCCCCGCTCAAGACCAGCACCCATGTCATCACCAGCTTTCCAGTGCGAAGCCCGCAGCCTGTCCTTGCCGGAATGCACACCCTACCACACCTCCAGGGACATCCGCTACATCTTCCTGGAGAGCTGCAGGAACATCCCTGCGTCCCACACCCTGCATGGGCCAGGAGCCAGCACCGTCCCCCACGGCCCTGCGCCCTGCCACCCTACAGCCCAGCACTACCTCAGCACGGATGAAGACTGCGATTTCTCTCTTCTCCCCGCCTTCCTCGCCTTCTCCACGCGCGTGGGGATGGAAGCCGCGGATGTGAGAGGCTCCCCCGACGCCAAGAAAAGGCTGCCGGTGTTCCGCCAGCTCTGCGGAGAGGCCGTGGAGGAGCTGAAGAAGTTTCCTGGCGCCCAAGCGGCGCCGGGCAACGCCAAAGGCTGGAGGATCACGCAGGCGGCCGCGTGCCCGACCTGCAACAAGGCATGAACTGACTCTGAGATAATGTCTGCAAAAAATATAATATTGATGGTGTCCTTCCATGACACGGGGGTCAGTGGAGACGTGGTGTGAGCTCAGAGGCGCTGGCAGACGCGGGGTGGGCGAGTGGGAGGATGGAATGGGGTGGTGTCGGCTGCTTGGGATGTCCCTTCCGCTCTCAGGGTGCTGTGGCACGCTGCCAGCCAAATCAGCTTCGACATCCAGCTCCAGCCCTCTCACTCAGCCCTCCTCAGCACTCCAGGAATAAAGGAAAACTTCCTCCTCCACATCCTGGGCTGCCACCCACAGCCCCTTCCCCGAGCATCCTCTCCAGCTGCTGAACTGGAGGGAAATGTGTTGGGAAAAGCATGGAGTGCGAGTGGGGAAATAAAAAACACGTGAAAGGGGAGAAAGCAAACAGGAGATCTCACGTGAGAGCGGCTGGGAGGGAATTCGGGAGCTTTTCCACTGCTTAAATCTGGAAATAGAGTGACAATGAGAAGAAATGTCCCACAAATCAATTAGTAATAAACAGGACTCCAGGGGCTTGGCATCTCTGTCGTTCTGAGATGTGTTCCTTAAAGGAAGTGCTTACATCCAAAGATCCCAGCCCCAGGCTGGCAGGATCTTCTGAATGGGAGTGTGAAACCAGCTCAGGAGAAAAGAGGGAGACACAGAGGAGAGTGCAATGGTTTGGAGCCAAAGAGGGATAGCATGCTGCTGAAGGAAAATGGCACGATCAAAAAACAAGAGGAAAACCAGATTGGGGGGAAAACCAGTCCTGGAGAACCTCGGGAACAGCTGGATCAGTGAGGGGGGAATTGGAGGAGGAAATGCTGAGCCAGCTGCGTATTTGGGACCAAAGAGCAGAAGGCTCTGGGGTCTGCAAGGAAAACCAGGAAAAAAAAGGAGAATTTAAGCTAAAAGCTGTTGATTGTCCTTTACTCTGGGACAGTAACAGCGGCAGAATCCCACAGGAATTGATTGCAGGTACCAGCCCTGGGCTGGAGGAGTTCTGAGGGAGGTCTGAGACCTTGTCAGACTTTGCTCCTGCAATCCAACAGGCTCATCAAGGCTTGATGCCATGGGAAAGGTTTGAGGATGCTGAGCTATTTCCAGAGAGCAAATTCCCCCCTGGTTACGTTTGGCTGTTGAGTGCTGACATTAAGGCTGACAAATCTCAGGAGAGCTCAGGGAGAAACAGAGGGACCTGGAGATATCACAAAATCATCATTCCTGCCTCCACACACAGGGACTGGAATGTGATTATTGGAATCAGGCTCTGGCAAGGATAGACCAGAGGAAAAGGACAGGTTAGGCTGGTGAAAATAAAAGTTGTTTGGGGAAAGAACTCTGCAAGGAGTTTGTAGGTCATGCTGGAGCCTGAGTTTAGATCTTCCCAGTCAGACTGGGACTGAGTCATCATGGAGGCTTTAATTTTTGAGGCACAGATTGCAGAGCAAATGTTGCTTATTGCAGGCACCACTTATTCCTGAGCACGATAATAAACAGATTTTGTCTCCAAATGGTTACTGATCCAGGACGACACGAGGCTATTTTAGTAGGATTCCAGGGAATGTGAAGACATTACAGGAGAGGTTGACCTAGAAAATAAACATGGGGCCAGTGATCAGAAGTCGATGCCATTTCAATGAAATGGAAGGAGGTATTAAAGCAGGTCAGTAGCTGGGGCTATTTGAGATGAATTAGCACACGAAATTACCAAGGTGGCAACGAGGACTTTTCCTGCATCCAGCAAGCTGGGAGTGGGACCATATGCCTGGAGTTTACCAAACACAGCTCCCACGCTGAGGGAAATGGGGCAGAGCAATCGTGACAGCTAAAGAGCTTCCTTCTGACCTCAGGAGCTCGCTTCCATTTCCAGCCACTTTTGGAGGAGAGTCTAAAATAATAGTTTTATCAAGGATGGATCATGAGCTGTTCAAACACGTCCCCCAATGGCCACAAGGCCACACCCTGCAGTAAGAAGCCAAAAATGAGGCAGGGCCTGAAGGAGCTGCCAAAATTTCCTCCCCTGAGAAGATGAGGAGCAGAACCACCTTGGGAGAGCAGTGACAGGAACTCAGGGCTGCTGCTTCTGGGCTGGAAATGAGATTTCACTGGTAGACCTTGAACTCTACGATGCAAACCTGGGGACACTGGCTGGCACCCCGCTTGGAAAGGGGGAGCAGCTGTTTGAGGCATGAAAACCTGGGACAACCCATCCGTGTGGGCCCTGCAGGAGATGGATTCCACCTGTACAAGCAGAGTTCCTCAAACAATGGCCCAGGGACTCGCCTCTTTGGCATCTCCATAGATGGATTTGGCACGGAGAGACAGGCTGGCTTTAGGAGGATTGCTGATTCCCCAAAGCTGGAGGGAATCTGTTTCTCCTGTGGGAGAAACTGGGTGGCCTTGAGGAACAGCAGCTGCAGAGACTCTCCTGTGAAAGAAGCTGGGAGCTCAGACACTGGGAAGAAGGAAGGGAAAGGCAGGGATGAACCTGCCTCTCATGAATCTCTGATGTAATGTGCCTCTGGAAAAGGCAAATTCCAGAGCAGAAAGTGTCAGGGGAAATGTTCCCCTTAGAGAAAAGCTGTGTTTGGAGCCCTGAACTCAGCAGAGGGAGAGCAGCAGAGGTGGGACAATGCTGGGGTGAAGATCCTGCCCTGAGAACCTGCGAGGGTTTGGCGAAAGTGGAGCGCAAAGGGAAGGGATGGAGCTGAGAGAGGAGCACAGGAAAACAGGGAAGAGAGTTATTTGAGGCTGGCAGTTGATGGGATGGAGATAAAAAGCCCAAGGACATCCTTCAGCTGGAATTAGAGGATCCTTCACCACGCAAAGATCAAATCAGTGGGACACACTGCAATTCTGAGGAGCTGGGGATGGGGAACTGAGTGAGAGGCCAGATCTGTTCAGGAAGGGGAGGATGTTCTGTCTCACTGAGGGGAATTTCAGGTTGGTGACCAGGAGATCCTGAGCAATCTCTCTACCCCAGAAAGAGCCGTTTTTATGGCAATGCTGTCATTTGGGGTGGATATTTGGGGTGTGCCTCCCTCTGTGCTCTATGACTGCCTTGAAATCTGCTCAGGACTCTGGATTTGCTCTTCCTGAAAGGCAGGCTTGCTGCTGAGCTCTCACAAACCTCAAAACTCATCTTTCCTTTCTTTCCCAAGATCAAAACTGGAGACCTTTAACTCCACCAGCTGGCTGGCCCAGCTTTGCCTCTGCCAAAATCCTTCAGAACCCAGCGCAGAGAGAGCTCCATCCTCTCAGCCCCAGCTTTTTAGCTTCTGCTCTTGCTGCCTTCCCGGTGATCTGCATGCAAACCCCTCTCCCTCCTGCTATTCCCCAAAGACCTCCCAGCCCTGCGAGGTCTCCTGCCCGTGTGTGAAGAGCAATCAGCGCCTCACCTCCCGTAATTGGAGCCTCCAGAGCTGCCAGATGAATTTGATCAGCGTGCTGGGGGCTTTGGGAGGTTTTACAGCCCGGAGATCAGGGCAGCCTCGCGGGGACTGCTGCAGGACACAGCGCACACCTCTCCCTGCCCTCCGAGGGGAAAAGTCTGTCCAGCTCCTTGTAAATTAAATCTTTGATTGCCCAAAAGCTCGTTTGTTCTCCTGGCCTGTGGCCCTGGTGGGAATGCAGGGAGGTGCAGGTGGTTTAACCCTTCCATTGCCGCCCCAGGGTGTGCACACAGGGAGCCAGGACCAGAGCGACACCAAATTTCAGGAGTGATGGAGCAAGGGGAGGGAAAGGCACCTTCAGAGCTCTGCCCCACAGGTCTGCAGGTGAAAACACCTCTCAAGGAGCATTTAGAGGCCAAATCACAGTCCCACATGAAAGGAATGAGAGAGATTTGTCTTTACAAATCGTGGGTCTGCTGGTGAATGAAGTTAGATCCTGAGAGATGAAATAAAGGGTGGGAAGCACCATAAATTCCATAATTCCACTGATTTGACACAAGGAAGAGAAAAAAGGGGGGGTGTTATATATTAGAAGGGGGTTTTAGGCATTTTTAGGCATTTCAGGAAGTCTGTACCTCTCAAGTACCTCAGTGGGGAAAGGGAGAGGGAAACGCGGCTGGGAAATTGGGATAAAAAGGAGACTGCATCCTCCAAAAATCTGAGACACCCCAGGGCCTCTCCCTTTATTCCAATAAAGCCTCAGGATTCCTCTGTCTCTTTTTTGGGCACAAACCTCAGGTGTTTGTGGACTGAATTTCCTGGCACACAGCAGAGCAAAGCCAGCAGAGGTTGAGATGCAGCCGGGGAGGCCGGGCCTGTCCCCACGGGCGCCATCGCCTTTAGACAGGGTACAAAAACCCGTTGTGCTGTGAACACCCCAGCAAATTGCTGTGATTATTTCTATGAAGATGTGTTTGTGGATGAATTACCAACCCGCCTGCAGCGAGGGAACGGAGCAGTGACTCCACCTAACGTGTCATAACAACCCGCTTGGGATAGTCATTAACAAATTACGGGATGGCCCCGGCCTCCCGCTCCCCGTGTGTGCCTGGAAAGACAAAGAAGAGAGTTTACATTTTGTGAGGAGGTGTTTGGGGACCTTCAGGAGCCACCAGAGCAGAGGCTGCAGGCTGGGCCTGCCTGGGCTCAGCTCAGCTGAGGCAGGGCCAGCTCACAGCAAAATCGCCAGGCCCAGCCTGGAGATGAGACCCAAGAATGAGAGAAAATCAGGGGAAGGCTGCTGGAAAGGCAGAGGGAGAAAAAATGTGGGCTGAAATGAGAGAGTGGGAGAAAAAAAAAAATAAAAATTAACAGCTTTCTTTATTCCTTTTCATTTATAGACAATATTATAGTTCTGCACAGAAGGACTAATTTAGGCCTTTGCACAGCCCCAGTGACCCTTCCTAATAGAAACCATTTAAATCTTTAAACAATTTACATGAAAATGTAACTTTGCTGTGAATATATTTCTTCCCCCTCCTGCTCCCATCACGAGTGCAATCCTTCAAACCTCTGACAGCTTCCATTATCTCTTAATGAAGTGAGAGCATCTTTTTTAGGAGCCGTGCAGGCCCTGAGGTTAATCAGGAGAAACGAGGCCCACAAATAAAAATCAGGGGAGGGACAAGAAAAAGGGAAAGCAAACACTTAAAAGGGCTCGAGGAGGCAGCTCCACCACCCAGAGATCTCATTCCAGGAGGGCACATCCTCCTTGAGAGCCTGGAACTCCATCCTTCCATCCCAGAAGAAACTCCCCTTGTTCCCAATCTCTGTGCCAAGATAAGGGTGGGGTAAGGGAGGCCTCACCCAGAGGTCCCACTGAAAATAAATATTAAGGGCTGGGAATGAGGGAAAAAGAAAGGCTGAAAAACTACTGAGCTGCCAGGAGTGTGGAAAAGAGGATCAAAAATCAGGAATGTCTCAGGGGAGACCGGATTCATGAGAAGGGGGAGTGCTGACTTGAACAGGAAAGAGATGAAAGCAGAAAGCAACAGCAGAGAAAAATAAATAGTTATTTCCAGAAAAACAATGAAATTCTGGGCCAGGAGGAGAAAATGAAGCCCACCAAGAGTTTACAGTTCTGATTGTTGAAGCTGCTTGAGCGAAGCAAACAGAAAAGGGAGGTACAAAGCCAGAAAATAAGGAGCTGAGGGATGCAGGGAGCTCTTCTTTCAGCAACAGTTTGTTTCCTGTGCTGTTCTCACCAGGCTGGTGTGGGATGGGGTGCATCAAACCACAGCTCTGCATCTCTGAACAAGGATCTCTGCAAGTTCAGCACATGAACTGATACCAACAAATTGCCTCCAGGCATTTTGCTGGATCCAGGCAGCATCCACAAGGCCTTGGCCAGAATTGGAGAGTGTTTCGGTGCTGTCTAAACTTAAAACCACTCTGCTGCTGTGAAATAAACCTGAATTTAGAAATATTTGTGTGGAATTCTGGAGCCTGGCAGGGCACGGGGGGGTTTGTGCTGTCCCAGCTGAGCTTGGGCTTTGCAGCCTGTCACCCTGAGAATCACATTTTTTGATATTGTTTTTATAGTTTCTAGCCACTTTCCCAGGAGAGTAACTATAAAATAGATGTTTATATATTCCATTAAAGATTTGCCTTTTGATGGATGTCTCTCATGGCCAGTGTGGTTGGGAAAGTTACCTGGATATCCAATCCCTGGTTGTGGTCATAAAACCTATAAATACTGAAAGAACAAAATAAACTTCTTCTTTCATCTGACTTTGTGTCTGTGTGAATCATTTTGTGTCCGACAGTGACGCAGCCCAGGGTTTGTTGTTGGAGACAGCAAAGGGAGGGCATGGAGGGGCTGGAGCTGAGCATCTCTCAGTGTGTGCCCAGTGTGTCACCCCCTGCCTGCCCCTGCAGGGTGACATCAGCTGTGTCCCCTCACAAAATGGACATTTCTGCCTGGCACTCGTGAGAAATCCACCATGGCTGTGGTGCCCCAAGTCACAGCTTTGATGTTTCCCAGGTTCTGTGTTGGTGTGTTGCTCTGAGCTCCACACAAAGTGCCAGCAGGGTCCCCTCACAGCTCAGGAACACACACAAATCCTTTCCCAGCCCCAGAACCAAGGACAGCGCTGCAGCTCCAGCCCCAAAAAGCACAACCAGCAGGGAATTGAGGAGAGCAGTCTGGGAGGATGGGACTGCATCACCTGGAATTGGACAATTAACCCCAAATTGGAGATGGACCAAAACTCATAAAAGTGTGAAAACTCCTGACATGCAATCCATCTTGGTTGGAGCTTCAGCCAGGCTCCTGTGCTGCAGGAGCTGCTCCCTGGGGGATGGAGCTGCTCTCAGGGCATGGAGCTGCTCTCCAGAGGGATGGAGCTGCTCTCCAGAGGGATGGAGCTGCTCTCCAGAGGGATGGAGCTGCTCTCCAGAGGGATGGAGCTGCTCTCAGGGGATGGAGCTGCTCTCCAGGGGGATGGAGCTGCTC
>NC_031787.1:4231616-4287723 GCF_001522545.3 Parus major | reverse complement strand
AGCTGCTCTCCAGAGGGATGGAGCTGCTCTCCAGAGGGATGGAGCTGCTCTCCAGGGGGATGGAGCTGCTCCCTGGGGGATGGAGCTGCTCTCCATGGAGGAAAACATCCTCCTGGCTCCACAGCCACGAGCTCCCGGGAAGTGGGATGCTACTGACACCCAGTGGCTCCCAGCGTCCTGCAGACAGGGACTGCACCCGGCTGGGGAGGGGACCTGGCCCTGCTGTCCCTTCCCTGGGGACTCCTCTGTGGAGGGAGCGTCTGGAGCCCCGTGGGCACCTCGTGCTGGTGGCAGGGCCAGCAGTGACATCCCTGGCAGCACCAGGGTGGGAAATGGGACACAGGGGAGAAGCTGGGATATTCCAGAGGGTGCTGGATCCGTGTTTAGGTCAACAGGGTCAGCCTGGAGCGGGGAGACACGGTGGGAGATGCTGTCACCCCCAGCACAGCACAGGCACCTCTGCAAAGGTTATTTTGTTCTAAGAGCTAACCCATAAATGCCTCAGAAGTGCTGGGGGAGGACAGAGGCTGGGGTCAGTGTCCTCTGAGCTGTTCTGCTGGCTGCTCCCCAGGTACCCCTGGTCAGCTCAGACACTGCAGGGATGCAGGCTGGAGTTTTGGGATGGAGCTGCCCTGTGGTCCCTCCCCTCACAAACACTCTGACCCCAGGCAAAGCAGCGGGTTGGAGCTGGGAGTGGATTTAGCTAAATCAGGAGAGCCCATTCACATTCCAGAAGAAGCCCATCTACACAGGGAATTATTTAAGAGCTGCAACAGAGCTTTTCCATCACCTCCGCACGTAATTTCAGCTCCAAAATCAAGCAAAGCGAGCAAACAGCATGGAAAAATAACAACAAATTGCCTGCATTTGGCATCTCACAGTGCAGAGCCCGAGAAGATGCAGCCCCTGACCTGAGGAACAGCAGCAGATAAGATGGACACAGACCAGAATAAAAAAAGGGTTCAGGAGCAACACTTCACAGCTGAGAAAAACACATTTTCCTGTGGGCCTCCACACTGATGAGCTCTTGTTTTTGCTACAGAGAGCACTCAGAGGATGCTGAAACAGAAATGCATTTTTAATTATTTGTTGTTATCAATTGCTTTGCAGATAGGAGCTGCTGATAACAGAAAGCCATTGCAGGGAGCTCAGAGCAGCTCTCTGGGCCATGTGTGAGCCCCAGACAGCAGAAAGGCAGAATTGACCTAAGAAAGGTGATCCCAGAGTCTCAGAGTGGCCCAGCCATCCCTGCAGGATCAGAGGGAGAAGAGCTGTTTCCCCAGCAAGTGTCTAAATCAAATTGTGGGTGGGGACAGAGAAGCAGAAGCACAGAATGGAAATTTCGGTGCCCAAAGCACAGGGTGCTCAGATTTTTGTTTGTATTCCTGCAGACAGGGCTGGGGGCTCTCTGCTTGCAGGATCAGGAAACACTGCTGGGAGATCAGGCACCAAATCCAGGCTACAAATAAGGGAAAATCTGGGAGTTCATCCCTTCATCCTTTTTCCAGGCCTCCACTGCCTCCTCTAACCAAGGGAGTTGGGGACAGGGGTGTCCAAAGAGTGCAGGGGAATGCAGAGGCCGAATTAAAACTCCATTTCTCAGCTCAAATGAGCCTCGTGGGCAGCCCCTCACACACGAGGGATCCAGCTCTGGATGCAAATGGACTAATTAGCCCATGGTCATTACCGTGGGCAGGGCCAGCTGATCGATGGCTACTCAATAAGGACAGTCAGGTGCCAGGCAAATCCTCATCCCTGCCTCCAGAGAGCTGGAAAAAGCAGGAGGGTGTCAGGATTCAGTCCTCTGGAGCCCACAGGGGATGAGGGATCTGCCTGTGGGAGCCACCAGGGCTTTCTGAAGGAAGAGGGGCTGTGCAGGGCACGGTGCCTGCCCTGCTCTCCTGGTGGGATGTGGCCTGTTCTGAGCCCACAGAACTCCTCACATGGATGGTTTGTGCCTCTGCTGTCCCCAAAGCCTTGGGAAAGTTCTCTTTGCTGTGCTGGCACAAGGGGAAGGGCTCCCTTTGAAGAGGGAGCAGCCCCAGGAGCGAGCAGGCAGCACAGGGCATCATCCCTCTCCGAGACTGAAAACATGAAAGGAAAAGGTGGGAGCCTCTACAGACATCCCAGCAGCCAAACATCTGAGATTCCTGATATTGCAGCTGTGCAGCAAAGGCAGAAAAACCCTCCTGTGTGACTTTACCGGGACTAAATTCCCCCTTGGGATTGCTTGGCTGGGAGCATCCTCTGGCTGAGCTTCCATCCCCGGCTGTCCCAGCACCAGAGCCTGCTCTGCTGTGCCCTCAGTGCCCTCAGCCTGCCCTGGTGAGGCAGCAGCCACCCCCAATCTGGCTGTGCCAACTTCATCTGCCACGGCGAGTGCCTTTAATGAATGAATTAATTTTGTTCTCGACTGGGTGCGACGCGCATCCAAAAGGCAGAAAATAAACGTTTCCCTTTCCTAATTTCTGGCGTCCCTTTTGATTTGTCACACACACAGACAGGCTCTCCATAATTCCCCCACCAACTGGGCCCTGGATATTCCAGCAGCACCGGGATAAACGAGCTCCCAGCAGCAGCAGCCGAGCTGGTGCCCCGTGTTTGCTTCCAGCCGCCGCCTCTGGCACCGCGTGGTGCCACTCGCTGCTCGGGAGCCCAGAACCGATATTGCATCTCTCTCATGGGTCACCACCAGCCACGACAGCCACCTCCCTTCCTCTGCCAGCAGAACCTTTGCTGAATTGCCATCTGAAGTGGATTCCTGCCTGTTTTCCCCCATGCCGGTTTTCCTTCTCCCCCCACGGTGCGATGTACACGGAGGGAGTGATCCTGTGCCCACTCAACTTCTGGTTTTGCTGAGCTTAATAAGCCAAGAGGCTCCACTGCAAAACAAGCTCCTCACTCCTCAGGACAGCCTTTTCTTTGGGTTTTTTCCCCCTGATGATCTAGTTTTTGGATGGATGCCACAAAAATAGTGACCATGTTGTGAAAGCCTTTAACAAACGGCTCTGAAGTGACCACACCAGCACCAAAAAGCTTTTCTCTTTTCCAGGAGTGAAGAGGAGCTGTATCTATACCCCAAATTTGGATAGAACTGGGGGAAGAAGGTGTTTTCCTCAGGTTTGGGGAACACCAGGATCAAACCTGAGATCTCAGCCCTGTCACCACTGTTTCAAAAAATCATTTGCAGCTACAGGTTTTTTCCTCAGAAAGCAGAGCAGCAGCGAAGTGGTTAAATGTGAGAATTAATTTCCTCACATTGTATACAATTCTTGGAGGACTGAGCAGACTTGCAGTCCTAGAATTAGCATTTGCAATCCCTCTCATAATGAGAGGCCACAGGCAGCCGGGAACAATCTCTCACCAAACTGTCCCAAGCACAAAGCTGCTCTGGGAAGCAAGAAGCTCTTTAAGAAGGACTAATTGTTAAGATTTGCAAAATCCATTTTTTCCCATCATCCCTGAAAATCCATTTTAGAATTGGTAAATTTGTTCTAGGATTAGATTAATAGGTTTCATGATTTATAAACCTTTTCTTCTCTCTTGCCCTCCCCTTGCCTTTTAAAAAGCAGTCGCAGACTTTGGCTCAGCCCAGATTTTAGAAGTAATTTCTCAACCACTGCTGTTGAGATATCCTGACAGGGTTTGGTGGATTAGAGGGGGGAATTTCCCACCTGGAATGCCACAACAAACCCTCCTTACAAACAGGATGCTTGAGGGTGGGATGTGGTAGCACCTGGGGAGCATCCTTGGAACAGAAAGCAAAGAAAACCCAGCAAAATCATGGAAGACCTTGTTTGAATCACCTGAAAACACCACAACATCACAAAACATCACCTGGACACCGCAGCTGTGTCCAAACGTGGAAAACACACCAGAAAAGCAGAAAATTGTGCTGTTATCCAGAACATCTCACAAACTCCAGCAGTTTGCTGGGGACAGTTTGCTCAGGGACTTTCCCTGCCGGTGATGGTGAGTTTATATTCACTGGCCCTTGAGGGATTTGTTCTCTGTGCCCTCCTTTCCTCTGACACACAGCCCAGGCTGCCCGAGCATCCCTCAGACATCCCAGTGGGATCAAACGAGCCACTGACACATGAGAGCCACAGCAAATCTCAGCTCCCCGTGGGACCTGTACAGAGCAGTCTTGTGGAAGCAAATAATTTATCAGACTCAACAAAAGGTCCCAGTGAGCAGCCCCAAAGCCACTGTCACAGCTCCACTTTGCTCCGTGGCCACATCATTCCCAGCCTGGGCTGATGGATTCTTAATTAGCATCTTAATGTGAGGAGCATATGCAATGAAGCATGAAAAGAAAATCCCCATCATTTAAATTCATTAACAGTCATCGAAAGTCTTCAGTGCAGAGGTGGAATTAGCTCTGAACTCCTTGGGAGAGCCCAGCTGTGCTCACCAAACTGTGCTGGATGTTGCTTGTTTATTGAGCTGCCTCCAGGAGGGTTTGGCCCCCTGGATTTGCCCCCCTGGATTATTAGGGATTGCAATTCCCCTGGATTCTTAGGGATTGGATCTCCTGGGCAGCTGTGCAGGGACACAAAGAGGTGGAACCACAGCCATCACCCCAAATCTGGACACAGAGCCCCAGGGACAGGCTGCTCATGGAAGAGCCAGCACATCCCTGCTGTCATGTTTGGCACATGGATTCCTCCTTCTCCCTCTGATCCCTGCACCAGGGAATCCCTGCAGCTGCCTGCTCTGTGTCCCCTGGCTGTGAGGGCTGCAGGACAGAGGGTGTGAGGAGGGACACCCCATGGGATGGGGTGGCAGCAGGATGGGGATGTGGCTGCCCAGATGTGCCCAGGGGTTTTTGGGGACACAGAACCCCGCTCACACCCTGTGCTCAGCACACAGAAGGAGGGTGGAATGTTTCTGAGAGATCCCCCAGGGCTGCTGGGGGTGAGGAGCTGTGAGAACCCAGCCCCTGGAAATAAACACAAAGTGAATTTTAATAAGGCAGGACTTTTCCATCCGCTGGAATGAAATAACTCATTTTCCAAGCCCCCTTTGCCCAGCCTTGCCTCCCTCACCCATCTGCCATCACCCCAGCGTGGATGGTGCTGCAGACACCGAAGCCACCAGGACTCCAAGAGCCTGGAACTGGGCACTTGGGAAATTCCGGGCTCAGAATTCCCACCGAGTCCTGCTGCTGCTGGGGAGGAGCTGGGCAGACGGGAGGAAGGGAGGAACAGCTTGTGCCAGCAAGGCTTGTCCTCCTGAGCGTCCCCTGCCTCTCCCTGGGCTTTGTCTGCCCTCAGTGTTTTGCTGAAGACAAATTACCAAAGCCAAAGAGGCGAAGAAATCAGAATGAGCTGCTCCAGAGCAATTATAGTGAAGGCCTCATTTACAGAGAAAACCTGATTTAATGCAAAACAGGCTTAGAGGCTGCTGCAAACTAGTCTGGTTTAGGGTGTTTGCAGCTTCTTGAATTTCTTTCACTCAATTAGGGATTGGTTTTATAAGCCAACCCCAAATTTACCATTAAAAAAGAGTAAGACAGCCTCGCAGAAGTTGGAACGAGTGCAAATAAACAGGATCCAGATCCTATTTGCATTCAAACCGTGCCGCTCCCGGGCTCCTGAGGTGGAACTATCTCTGGAAGGGGACAGCAGCCGACCTGATAAATCCAGAAATCCCCTGGAAATGTCAAATTGGCCACAGGTATATTCTCCTTGGAGGTCTGTGGGTCACAGTCTGTGCTGGGTTTGGATGGCAGGGTTTGGCAGAGGGGGGATACAGGAGCGGCTGCCAGAAGCTTCCAGCTTCTCCTTATCTCCATCCACAAGTTTTTCCTTGTGTTTTCTCTCCTCCTCCAGTGGAGGAGGGCAGGGATAGAGCAGCTTTGGGCCCAGCCAGGGTCAGCCCACCTCCCAATCCCATCATCTTCCCAGTGCCAGAGCTGCGGGGGGAGTGACTGCAGCGTTTGAAGAGTGCAGAGATCTGAGATTCCTTCAGACATCTTCAATAAATGATAGAAAAGGCGCTTTTCCCCCTCCACTCTATGCCAGGAGATTTTCACATCGGTTTTCAAAGAGATCTTTTATTCCCAGAATGGGGAAATAAAACCATTTCCATTCAAAACACTACTCGAAGATTACATTTGCCTCAACCTAATTTTTAAAATACTTTCAAAGGAGAGGAAAATGAGTGTAAAGCAAACAGGAATCTGGTTTATTTTGGATTATATTGACTCTTCCATTTCATCTCAAAGGCTTTGAGAAGGTGGAGAGGGCTCACACGCACATGAATTCCTTTACAGCAAAAAAACAAAAAACAACAATGCTGGAAAACTTTTTATTTTGGGTGGCTCCACCAAAGAAATCTCATTCTGGGGTGGGATTTTTTTAATGGTGTTTTTTTTTTTTCTGGTTAGGCAGGAAAATGAAAACGCAATTATTCATGCAGCTCTCATTAACCATGCATTTACAAGTTGCTGGGAGGTGATTAGTCAGTCTGAGACACTGGCCCAGCCAGCAGCAGTGTGTGTTTATTAATGGGGGTGTTTATTAACGGGGGTGTTTATTAATGGGGGTGTTTATTAACGGGGGTGTTTATTAATGGGAGTGTTTATTAATGGGGGTGTTTTATTAATGGGGGTGTTTATTAACGGGGGTGTTTATTAATGGGAGTGCTTATTAATGGGAGTGGTTTATTAATGGGGGTGGTTTATTAACGGGGGTGGTTTATTGACAGGAGTGGTTTATTAACAGGAGTGGTTTATTAACGGGGGTGTTTATTAACAGGGGTGGTTTATTAACGGGGGTGTTTATTAACAGGGGTGGTTTATTAACGGGAGTGTTTATTAATGGGCGTGGTTTATTAACATTGGTGTTTATTAACAGAGGTGGTTTATTAACAGGAGTGGTTTATTAATGGGGGTGTTTATTAACGGGAGTGGTTTATTAACAGGAGTGGTTTATTAACGGGGGAGGTTTATTAATGGGAGTGGTTTATTAACGGGGATGTTTATTAACAGGGGTGGTTTATTAACGGGAGTGTTTATTAATGGGCGTGGTTTATTAACATTGGTGTTTATTAACAGAGGTGGTTTATTAACGGGAGTGGTTTATTAACGGGAGTGGTTTATTAACGGGGGTGTTTATTAACAGAAGTGTTTATTAACGGGGGAGGTTTATTAACGGGGGAGGTTTATTAACTGGAGTGGTTTATTAATGGGGTGTTTATTAACGGGGTGGTTTATTAATGGGGTGGTTTATTAATGGGGTGTTTATTAATGGGGTGTTTATTAATGGGGTGTTTATTAATGGGGTGTTTATTAACGGGGGAAGGTGCTGGGGTTGCTGCAGGGCCGGGGCTGCAGGGAACCAGCCAGAGCCTCTCGCTATTGATTAGCGATTTCAGCGGCCCGCATTCATTACGAGCGCTCTCCCCGCTGTGCTAATGAGCGCTGTAGAACCAGACCTGTAATCTAAAGCTGAGCTTTGAGTGGCAGGCTCAGGAGATCCTGCTGCCTTCTGGCCGGACCATCCCCTGCCACGGCTCTGGGTTTCGGGCAATTTGTCCTTGGAGGATGCTGGGGAGTGTTTTTCATCCCGGACCGTATCCAATCTCCTTCCTGGGGCTGGAGCCATCAGCTCTTTCCCATCGAGGTTACTTTGGGAAAATTACCTGGCAGCCCTGGGTGCTGATTGTGTGGTCCTGACCTGGGAGTGAGGGTGGGAAAGGCCCAGATTCAGGTGCTGCTCATAAAAATGGAAGGATTTACTCTGGCAAATAATTCAGCCCAGTAATTGTGTTCTTCTCCCTCCGACTCTCCTGCCCTCCTTCTCTCCCTTTCCTAATAAAATAACTAAATGACAAGGACTGAATCCTGCAGTAGGGAATTTTTCAACCTAGGCCTCCTCCCAGGATAATCTATTACATTCACAAATTACTGCAGACAGTTCTTTATTGTTTAAAACCTTTTATCCAAATAAATGCATAAACCTTTCGGAAGGGAAAGAGGAGAGGGGGGAGATGAAGGGAACCGGCATTTGAAATGAAACTCTCCTTCCCTCATTGACTATTGTATGCTAAAAAAGAAAAAAAAAGAAGAAAATAAGACTGAAAAAAAGAAAAATGACTGAAAGAAGAGGAAAGGAATGAGCCCAGGGGAACAGAAATTGGTGATCTGCAATGGATTTCATTAAAGTCTTCCCCCTTTAAATATTACAAGTGTTTGTTCTCTGCAGCCTGATAAATATCTGGCTGTGTTGAGATTGAAAATTGATAAGCCATGCAACATCAATCTCTTTCAGACCTGCAGCTTCTCTGCAAACTCATCACTTTGGGATGGCCCCACTTTAATTAGCTGCTGGGGTAATGCCACCTTGGGCAGCCTGGAAGTGTTTCCAGGGTTCTGCTCCATTAGGCCCCTTTGGGAAGATATATCCCACACATCCAAAGGCAGACGGGAATGGAGAGGCCAAACAAAGGAGCTGCCTCCTCTCCCCCCTGCCTGGCACACTCTGTTATCCTCCTCTCTGCAGCCCCTCCCTGCAGGACGAGGCTGGGAGAGAGCAGGGATGTCCAGGGAGCCTTTTGGGATGGGGAAGGGGCAGGAGATGAATCTCAGGCTGGAGGCAGGCAGCTGGTTTGTGGTGACACAGACAGGACTGTACTTTTTGCACAAACTTTCTGGCTCTGGGGACAGAGGAGGAGCTGCCATCCCACCTGACTGCCTGGCTCAGACGAGCATTTACACACTGAGCAAGACTCAAACGTGAGCTTCAAGGTTTTCCTCTCCCACCAGTGAGCCCTAACGCCAACCCCAGTGTCCCCAGAGCCCCGGTGTCCCCAGAGCCCCGGTGTCCCCAGAGCCCCGGTGTCCCCAGAGCTCCAGTGTCCCCAGAGCCCCAGTGTCCCCAGAGCCCCAGTGTCCCCAGAGCCCCGGTGTCCCCAGAGCCCCGGTGTCCCCAGAGCTCCAGTGTCCCCAGAGCTCCAGTGTCCCCAGAGCTCCAGGGTGAGGGCACTCACTGGGTGAGGGGGAGTGAGCACAGGGAGATGTCTCAGCTCAGCACAGACCCCGCTGCTCCTTTTTGGGGAGCTTTTTGGGAGCCATCCAGCAGGAACTGAACATCCTGAATCCCCTTGGAGACTGTCCTGGAGATAATCATTGCAGAGGAACCCAAGGGCTGCTGGCAAACCTCTGCTGAGTCCTTAACTGAGCTGGCATCACCTCTGAGCACCCTGAGCTCCAACTCTGCCCAGTTTGGCCATCCCAGCTTTTGCTGGTGTGGAAAACGAGGTTCACATATTTCTGATAGAAATTAAAAGTTTAATAGAAAGGCAATTAGGAGATAAAAATAAAGTATACAGATATGGCCGAGTGTCTCTGTGTTCACCTTACTAACAAAGGATTGTCCCCTAAACCAAACCCTACTACATATCCATAAATTCTCATACATATTCATACATTCTTCTTCAGTTTTTTGATGTTCCTGTGTTTAGTTTTTACCTCACCCCCTTCCCAATCGATCAATCTTCTTGGTGCCACTGGGTTTATATCCTCCAATAACGGGTGCAATAAATCCTTCACCTGGAGGGCTTGGAGGACAAGATAATCTCAGAATGCAGGGGGGGTCTCTGACTGTCTTTTCAGTCTCTGGGTTATACAGACAAAAAGTAGTTTGTGCTTCAATATCATGTTATAGCCTAACATATATATATATATATGTATTATACCACTATTTTTAAGTTTCATCAAGAAGAGAAATAAAAGAAACTATATTAGCACAACAAAGTTTTCTGACCTTATACATACAACATTCATTATAATATTTGTGAAAAGCCAATAATATAATATGCAATTATAACACTGGGGTAGCTCAAGGCACCCAATTTCTCCTCTGCTTCCTCCTCCTCCCAGAGCCGTGAGCTGTCCCACAGCTCTCCCCTGGCACAGGGGTGGGAATGGGGCCATCCTGGGTTCTCCCAGAGTTAGGGAAGCTCTGGAGAGGCAGGAGATGACTCCAGCCCAACACAATGAAGATGTTGCCCGGGAGAGCAACTCCTCTTGCTGGCCCTGGCGACTCTTTATCAGAGAAAGCCTCGTTGGCTCTAACAAAGCTCAACTAATGTGCTGTTTATTACCCTGGCTGCAGCATTTGGACTGTCAGCAGATGAAGAAATATCCCTGGAATTAACAGCAACATAACAGAGGAAGAAGAGCCAGGGGAGAGGTTAAGGCAAGTGCTGTTATCTAAGAAATAGGCTCGTAAAGGCTCCTGCCTGAGAAGGGTTTGTGCTTTGTACCTGAGAGGGGAACAGGGCAGCAGATCAGGGGCACAGCCAGAGCTCTCCCTCAGCCCCCTGCCCTTCCTGGATGGCAGGAAAATCAACCCACAAACACCAGAGGTCTAAAAAGGAGACAGAGGAGTCCTGTAACTTTACTCGAATAAAGGGAGAGGCCATGGGGCATTTCCAGTGGGGTCTCTCAAGCTGTTAGAGGATGCAGCTCCTTTTAATCCCAATTTCCCAGCCTCAGTGTCCTGTCTCCCCTTTGGCTGAGGTACTTGAGAGGTGCAGAATTCCCAAATCACCTTACACAGACCCCTTCTAATGTGTACCCCTCCCCTTTTTCTTTTCCTTCTATCTCTGTTCTTTTACTCTAAATCCAGGGATTAAGCAGAGTCTTGGGTGAGTAACAGTCTGTGTCAATCAGTGGGATTCCTCTGGAATTTATGGATCCCACATTGCCTGATTTACCTCTCAGTATCTGCCCTCATCTGCCTGGTACAAAGGAACTGTTTGTAAAGGCAGCTCCTCCTCATTCCTCTCATGGAATGTTGGGCCCATGGAAGATGTCCAGTCCCAGGAAGAGCATTCCCAGAGGGAGTTACCATCCTCTCCTCAAAGGCTCAGCAATCTTTGTGCCTTTCCAGTGCTCTGGGTTAAAGCTTCCAGATGGGCTGGGCACAGGGAGAACAGGGGATTCGGGAAAACAGGGGATTCGGGAGAACAGGGGATTCGGGAGAACAGGGGATTCGGGAAAACAGGGGATTTGGGAGAACAGGGGATTTGGGAGAACAGGGAGTTCAGGAGAACAGGGAATTCAGGAGAACAGGGGATTCAGGAGAACAGGGGATTTGGGAGAACAGGGAATTCGGGAGAACAGGGAATTCAGGAGAACAGGGGATTCAGGAGCACCCTGAGCCAGGCTGGACACTCAGCAGGAGAGATCAGAGACTGGGCAGGAGGGAGGGAGGCTCAAGGCTGGATGTGTCACCCAGCCCGGGGGACACGCTTTGGAACTTGGGTTTTGAAGGACGTTCCTTTGGGTCACCACCAGTGGGACACTGCCAACATCTCCTGCAGGCTGGATCCACGAGGAGGGATTTATCCTGGAGCTGGGATGAAACAGGAATGCCACCCCGTGGGGAGGGTGGGCTGCCCCGTCAGAACAATGCAATTAGCCACTTAATTCTCCCCATCAATTAACCTGCGCTTGCTCCGGCACCTTTGTGAGGTATCGCCCTGCTCTCCGGGGTGCTCTGGGAAAGCAATTATGTGCTACTTACTTGGCAATTAATTACAGCTTTAAGAAGGCCGGGGGAGGTCACCTCTTCCTGTTTGATCTTGTAAACGCTTCATTAAAGGCCCAACAAGAAATAGGATATTTTTGGCGTTTTGCTCACCTGGGCAACCCCATCCTCCTTCCCTTGGAGGAGGCAGCGGCGGTGGGAATTTGTTTTAGGGAAGAAGAAAGAGCAGACCTGATGGAGTTAAATCTGTGCTGAGGGTGTCCTGCATTACCAGGTGACACTTCCTGAATGAAACAGCTTTTAGGGAGCAGGGCTGCAAATGAAACCGAGCTTTGCACGGTGTCTGCACACCTGGGAAATGCCCATTTGTGCTCCAGAGCCTGGAGAGAATTTCCAGGGAGATGTCTGAGGTCAAACACTGACCACATTCAGTCCCCCTGATAAAAGCCTTTAAGCCAAGAAAAGGAAACTTTGGGGGTTACCAGTGATAAGAATTGAACGAAAGATGATGAGGTTTTGATTATTTTCAATTTTTTTTTTCTAATTAAGCCACCGGGAAAAATCATCCTGTTGGAATTTTCTCAGGGCAAGTGCCATTTCCAAAGGCTGTTCTGCTGCAGACACTCGGTTCAATTAGACAACAACTCCTTTGTTTTGTGCATTCTCACCCAGTTTCACAGTGAACTGAGCAACAGCCGCCGAAGAATGTGTTAAATGAATAATTGGGTGCAGCGAGGAGCAGAATCCAAGCTCTTCCACAGGGGATAACCCCCGAGCAAGGCCCCAAGATGAAACACAGGAGGTTGTTGCCTACAAACAAAAGGAGGAAATCTTGCAACAGTGTCAAAATGCGAAGATAAAAGCAAGTCTTTAATGAAAGCTTTCGGGTGAACAAATACAGCTCTGTGCACGTCAGAAAGGATTTCTATGAATTTCACAAAGTTAATTAATGAGTATATCCAGCAGGTACATCCAATGGGAAATCAGTTACCCCAGCAACCCACCCTCGGGTCAGCCCCTTGGGGATGGTCCAGGGGCTTCTTTGCCCTGTTTTCTTAAGTTCTGGTGGAAAACAAGATGTTCTTCTCAGAAATTCACTTCTTAAGAAGAAGACCGAACTGAAGAATTCCGAGAATGTGTTAGAAAGGGGTTATTATGAGAAAGGGCAAGGAAAGTACTAGAAAGGACACAACTACATGTTTAAAACCTACAAGGCTACAAACACATGAAAAATGTATAAAAAGCTGAAAGGGCATGGGGGTGAAGAGGAGCTGCTGCGTGCAGAAATCACTTTGGAGGTATCAGACACAGTCCTGGAGCATCTCCATGGCGTGGGGACCTCTGTCCAAACCGTGTCCTGGTGCCACCACGTCCAGCTGTGCCACCTCCAAGACCTGGCCACTTTCACCAACCCCCAGGCCCAGGTGGCCTCTGTCCCCTCCTGGCTGTCCCCTCCTCGCTTTGGGCAGGGAGTGTCGCTGGCAGCTCTGCCCTTCCTCGAGCATCCTCTCGGGGGCCGGGAGGGCGGCAGCTCCATGGGCTCCGTGCTCGGGTTGTTCTGGATGCCTCGGGCAGCCGGAGCGTGTCAGAGGTGCTGGGCAGCCTGGCTGTGAAGAGAGGGAGGGACAGAGGGGAGAGCGGGCGAGGAGGGGAAGAAAAGACTCTATTTACTGTGTTGCTGCATCTCTTAGCTTATCTGCCGGATGCTGCAAGGTTCAGCCTTTGTTATGCTAATCCCCCGGTGGCTCGCACAGCCTGCCCAGGCGCCTCTCGCTCGAGTGGAGTCAGCACAACAGCCGGGGCCAGCGCTCCCCGCTCCTCCTGCCACTGCCGGGGCTTTTGTCTGCCGCAGCAGCCGCCCCCTTTCTTCTTCTCCTTCTCCTCCTCCCCCCTTTGAAGTGCTGTGAAGCGAGGGGAGGGGAGCGGGAGGCGGCCGGGAGGGAGATGGGGGATGCTCGGGATGCTCGGGATGCTCGGGATGCTCGGGGTGCTCCGGATGCTCGGGGAGCTCGGGATGCTCGGGATGCTCGGGATGCTCGGGGAGCTCGGGATGCTCGGGATGCTCAGGATGCTCGGGATGCTCAGGATGCTCGGGACGGAGCTGAACCGGGGCTGGGCAGGCTCTGCCCGGGCTGGCAGCTCCGCAGGGCTGTCCCGGAGCAATAAAACCCATCAGCTTGCCCAGCAACCCCTCCCCGACAGCACAGCAAGCGCCTGGCTGCCCACGGGGCTGTCCGTGCAGCTCTGCCCATCTCCCTGCTGCTCCCAGCCCTCTTCAGCAGCCTCGTTCTTGGCTTCTCCGTCCATCCCGAGCCTGCTGCCCATCCCAGGCTGTGCTGGAGAATCCACACGGCATCCTGGCGGTGACTGAGGGGTCGCCACCTCCTTGGCTCGCTGTCCCTTCCCAGGGCTCCCTCCTGGCAGGGCTGGCAGTGCCGGGGGATCCTGCTCGCCTGACGGGAGGATAAATGGGAGCCGTCACTCAGCCGGCCTATCAATCTGCCAAGCTGCATCAAAGCTGCCATAAAAGATGTTTAAAAAGAAAATTGACATTTTGGTTTATAGCGCCGGGATTTAACGAAGGGGGAAGGAAGGAGGGCTGGAGGACTTGTGCTGCCTCCCACGGCTGCTCTGGTGGGCTCTGCTGGGCTCTGATGGGCTCTGATGGGCTCTGATGAGCTCTGTGAGATCTGTGGGATCTATCCTGGTCCCAGGTGTGAGATTGCTGCCCACCAGGACCCCAGGGGTGAAGGTTTTGGGCACGAGCTGGGGCTCAGCTGCAGCTGAAGGCAGAGCTGAACCCCCCTCTCTGCTGATGAGCAGCAGCTCTGGGCCCGTCCCTACCCAAAATCAGTGTCTGGCCTCGGGGCCAGGCCTGGGACATCCCACAGCAGCTCCTTGGTGAGCACTGACGCCGGTGGGGGATTTTCCCACTGTCCCACCACTTTGGGCAACCCAGTGTCTTCCTCCCAGGTGGCTTCTCCAGTGTCCAACAAAGGTTGAGCACACCTGTCCCTCAGGAGCCTCCTCCTCCTCCCAGGAATTGTGCAGAGCCTGGAAATGCAGGTGGCTGAGTGGGAGGAGACTGCAGGCAAACCCTTGAAAAAACAGGAAACTTCTCCCTTCTTCTCCTCCTGGCTCACCCTTGGGCTCACCCTGCTGCATGACACCATTTTTATCCAGGGGGAGTCCCTAAGTGGCCCCATGAATAACAATCCATCATAAAACCTGGGATTTATGGAGTGCCTTTCCCTGTGACACTGCCCTGTATTTTATAGCCTCTGGTGGATGGAGCCAGGCAGCGTCCCACAGAATCCCGGGAGGAAACAGGAGGAGAGGAAGGCAGCAATTCCATCCACGGAACAGCCAGGAGCACCCACATCCTCCTCTGAGCCCCTGTGTTGAGCTGCCACCAGCAGAGTGACAATGACACATTTTTTGGGCTGAATGTGCAGCTGTTTCTCTCTGCCCTGTGGTATTCGGTGCCCCCCAGCAGTCCCACCGCAGATATTTCCTCCAGGAGATCCTTCCACACTTCATCTCAGCTTTTATCCCTCCTCTCCCACCCTTCATTTCCCTCTCCTTTGTCCATTAATTAATTCTACAAAGCACCCTGGGATCCATTTATTATGAATGACACGGCAGCAAATAATCTCTCTGGTTTTATTGCTGTGTGACTGCAGCGGGTCCCTGCTGACTGACGGCCTCTTATCTGAGCAGGAGAGTGACCAGCAGCCCCTCTGACAGGGATGTCAGGCACATCCAAGTGTCACACAGCTCTAATGGAAATCTGGGAATCATCCAGGAGAGCTGGATTTGCCTCTTTCCAGGCTCTGCCGGCTGCTGGGAATGGGATTGCTGCGCAGGGGATGTTGGACACGCAGGGCACCGCTGGTTTAACCCGCGGGGTTTGGGTTTCACGCCTCTGCCAAGGCACATTTTGGGGAGGAGAGGCTGAAGCTGGAGGATTTCTGCTGCCAGGCGATGTTTGTGGGAATCCAATCCAACGTGGGATGAGCAGGAGCAGAAGAAGGGCGGGTGAGACAGCTCTGTCTGGGATTAAAATAGCAGAGCTGAGAAAGGTGCAAACGCTCCCGTGGCTCCAGATCCTCCCCTGAGCCTCCACAGATTCTCACTGTGGAACAGCTCCGAGACTGGCAGCAAAATGACAGCAAACAAAGGCTTTGCCAATAAGTGCCAGGGGTTCAGACAGGACTCAGAGCTGCTGGTCCTGGCCTCAGTCAGCTCAGAGATGGAAATGCTGGTGCCTGAAACACTTTAATGCTGAAAATCAGATTTCAGGTGGCTCCAGGGTTAAACAAGAGGGATTGATGAGCTTTAAATTTTGATTTTTTTGCCATCTAAAACAGAAACCGAGTGACTCTGTCCTCCAGCAGCTCCAATCTGGGGTCTGCTGCCCCTCAGCCACTAAATGAACATCACACAGATGCAAGGAGGGCATCTGACAAAGCTGAGGGGCTCAGACACAAATTTTCCAAGCCCCCATGAGGATGAAGGCACCACATCATGACAGATCATGACGAGAAGCAAGAGAGGCCCCAAGACTCAAATAAAAAGTCCATCAGCACAGAAAAAGATGAAGCCAAATGCTCATGACCTCGATGATAAATCTAATTAGACCTGTTGCTGCTGAGTTCCCCTTTATTTCCTGCAGCACTTTTCCAGGCAGGAGGAAAGATGTCGAGACCGGCCTCTTAAATATAATTCTGAAAGCAAGTGTGGATATTGGGGAGCAAAAACTGTTTATGCTCTCGTGATTAAACGGCATAAAACAATTCTCTTTACAGCAACTATTAGCTGGCTAATGGCATCCCATCATTCCTCATATCACTTAAGTGACAGATGGAGCTGACGGCGTAATTAAGCCACTAAGAGTCTCATAAATTACAAAACTACCGGTGAAGCAGCAGCCCCGGAGAAGGAAAACCTTTGGAATGTGATGTGTGAGGAGTGTGAGGGAAGTGTCTTCATTAGGGGACTGGAAGGAATCCATTCAGGGGCTTGGGAAGGACCCTGGGAGCTGCTGACACCACAAATGTGATTTTGCCATCCCAGACTGGCCCTGCCTCTCCAAGGAATGCTGCAAATCCCATTCCTTGGTGCTGCAGGAAGGGAAGGGTTGCACAGGTGGAAAGGTCCCTGCAAGTGAGCCCTGGGTGGCAAAATTGAGTCTTTTCTTCATCATCTCCCTGTCAAAAGGAGGTGGCTCCTGTGGGTCTCTAATTTGGGTTTATTAAATTGCTCAGTGTTAAGAGGAGGGGGAGTCCAGAGGTGCTTCATGGAAGTTGGAGCAGATTTTCCATCTCCCACTTTTTTTGGGGCTCCTTCACTGGATGAATGGGTTTGGGAGAGCTTTGTTACCTCTTTTTGACAGAGGGCACGTTTCTAGCTCTGTACAGACCTCAGCCTTCTCCTCAGTCTTTCCTTTTCATTCTCTGTATAACAGGGAAAATGAAATACTGAAGAAAATTATCTTGGATAATTCTGCCAGAAGTTTCTGCTCTTTCTGAGAGATGAGGAAATTTGGAATAACAACTTCTCACCCCCACATCTGGAAAAAAACGAGCTGTGCGTTCCTGAAATGTACCAAGGAGCAAATCCCCATTTTGGAAATGAGATGTGGATCTTTTGTCTTTCCTCCTTCTGCCTCTGCTCTTGGCCACAGTGAACTGGGAGCAAGAGATTCCCATTGCTGGATTTCCTTCAACTCCCAGAGCAAAGCCTTGGGAAAAGGGAATGCCCAGACAACAGCACTGGGTTGAACAAGTCCACTTGGGTCATCTTTTGGATGCTGCATTCCCAGGATATGTCAACCCCTCCCTCTGGTTTTATAGAAAATGGATATTTTTCCAGTTCCTCAGGCAGCTCTCTCCATCACAGTGGTAGTTTCTGGGAGAAGAAAGCCTTGTAAATGATAAGTTATAAACAGGCTTTTATTTTACAGTTCAACACCATGACCTGCAATGATACAGCGGATCATTTTAGCAGGATATTACCCCTTTGAATTTGAAATTAATTTAATTTACAAGTCTAAGGATAGAGGAAGAGAACTATACATGGAGATATTATTTCATCAGGAAAAAAAAAAAGTCCCAAAGAAATGGGGAGCTCAGACAAATAGAGGCACATTAAGGCCGACAGTGAATGATGTGAATTTACCAGGGAATTATAGAGAGAGGGTAAGGAAGTGGCAGAATTTACATTCCCTGCCTGTGTTTATTGCTTACAGCTGAGCATTATAAATAATAAACCGGGTTCTTACTGCTGTGTTTTTCCCCTTCCTCCCCCTCCTCAGATCTCGTGGATTCTGTGACATGCATGGAGAAGCTTGGAGAAGGAGCCAAAGGAAATTATTTGCTGGATGGCAAGAGAAAGGGGGAGACAGGGGAAGGAGAGAGTCACACAACGGGCAGGACAGGAAGAAAACCCGTATTTTTCCGAAGTGGAAGTTGCCACAAGGGCTGTCCTGAACTTGGTTTTCAAGAGATGTGTTGGAAAAGAGGGTCCTTTCAAAGTTTCCTGGGCCAGGCCTGCAAAATCTCCAGGTTTCCAGTGGCCTCAGGGGCTCTGTGCTGGCTCTGTCCCTGTGCCCATGGCCCAGCACTGCAGTGCCGAGCCCTCCCAGTCATTTTCCCTCTTCCCTGTGGCAAGGAGGAAGAAGGAAACCTGATGCTGATTTATTTCCAGTTATTTCCTGCTCCTCCATCAGTGATTTGGGAAGTTTAATCACCAGGCAGCTGGTTCTGCTCCCTCCCAGAGCAGCTTTTGTGCTGCCAGACATGTCGGGCATTGTGCTCCTTCCCCATCACAGCCTCCACGGAGGAACCTTTGAAAATCATTTTCCTTGGCCACTTTTCTTCTTGAATGTTTAAAGCACTTTTTCTTTGTGAGTGCCTGGCTGTCCTCCCTCACAACTCTGCTTTTTTTTTGTGATCTGCCTTGACCCTGCATGGTGCAGGCTAAAATTCAATGGAATTAGCTGACAGATCTTTTAGTCACAGCAAGTTCTGGGTCAGCCCCCCGGAGAAGGCAGGAGCTGAGAGCAGCTCAGTCCTGCCAGCACTGAATTCCTCCCCCCCAGAATGGGTTTCAAAAAAGAAATAAATAAGGCAAAATAACAAAGCCCTGCTTTGGTACTTAATAATCAGCACCACGGAGAGAAACTGCTCGGAAAGCAGCGAACGATCCCTGCTGGTGCTGCTGCACACCCCAAAGGGAGCCTGGTAAGTGTGGCACAGATCTGGTGACTCCTGGCAGCTGCAGCCTGGTTCCATGAGTGGTTTTACAAGTTTCTCTCAGGGCAGTTCCAGGGAAGGCAGCCCTGCCTCGGGAGCTGTGGCTGCAGCAGCTTTGCAGGACCATCAATCCTGCAGGGCTGGAGCTGCTGGGCCTGGCTCACAGCCTGCACATGTGTGTGTGTGTGATGATGTATTCAGCCAGTGTACACCCAATTATGTCCTCTGCACGCTGCTGATCCTCCTGAGGTGCTGGAGATCATTTAATTAATTACACTGAACCATTTCATCTGCATTCATTTCAGCAGCCCTGCCTATGAAAACACCGTTCTCTTTTTCACCCAGGCTGGAACAAAGGTGCCCAGGTGAGAAGCCTTTTTTAAAAAGCTTCCTTTAATTTATCTCTTTTTTTGGGGAGCTCCAGCAGTGTTGAGTGGATGCAACGTGGTTCATTTCAGGGACAAAACAGGAGGAGCTGTCAAGGATGGAGCTGTGCAAACACCAGGCATGAGAACAAACTGGAAGAGCTCAGGAGGGTGTCCTGCCTCCAAAAAGGAGGTTTGGAGATGGTGCTAAGGCAGGGCAGAGCTGTGCTGTCAGTGGAAGGAGTGAAAACCCCTTTGGGTACTAAATCTCGGGGTCAAGGACCTTTGACTCAGCTCTTTGTCCCCACCTGAGCTGGGTGGCACGAAGGCTGGGCTCAAAAAAACCTGCCAGATTGATCTGCATTGGCAATATTCAGCTGAAAAAGCCAAAGCAGAAAGCAAAGTTCCCCTCCACCCCATCTGAAACACTTCAGTGTGACATTTTTCATAGGAACCACTCCAATTTCTCAGCTCACAGGGTTCATTCTCGTCTCAGACTGACTCCCATTACTCCTGACCACACTCAAAAGAGTAAAACCCTCCCACTCCTCATTTGATGTGGAACAAAGCACTTCCTTCAGTCCCAAATGAAATCATTGCTGATTTCTACATCCACTAAACATTCAAAACTACAAAAGAAAATCGCCCACTCTGGCTTGTGCTGAAATGAATTCATTTCCCAGCTTGTTTGGGAGCGGCAGGTGTTGGAGTCAGATTGCAAAGCAGGTAGGAAATGAGCTCATCAAACTTTAGTTAGCAAAAATTCCACTCTGGACTGAATGAATCCAGCCTTGCCTCCTTCTGCAGCCAGCCAAGAGCAGGGTGAGCCCTGAGAGGAGCAGCTCTGTGCAGGGAGCCTCAGCTGCTGCCTGGAACACTCGAAATTGAGATTTCTTGTTGCTCCAGAAATGCCCAGTGGCAGGAGATACTCCCACTGCAAGATTTTCAGAGGAGGGGACAGAGTCCAGCACATGGGAATGGCAAATCCTTTCAGAATGGCACAAATGCCCAGATTTCTGCTCAATTCCTCATTAATGAGGGGCACAAGTGGCATTTTCCAGCTGCCTCGTCTCCTGAGCAGCTCCTCAGCTTTAGCACTTCCAGCTCCCTGCAAAAGGAGGGGAATAAACACAAGGTTCAGCTCACAGGCACACCTCACTGACCTTAGCAAGCCAACAGGGCCCCAGCTCTCTGGCTAATGAGGCAAATGCTTAATTAGGGCTGGCTCAGGAGAGGCTAATAAGTGCTAGGTGTGTGAATGTCACCCGCCAGGGGAAGGCCTGGGCCGCAGGATGGGAGAGGCTGTGGCAGGGGATGAGTGATGCAGCTGGGGAAGGAGAAAGGAGAGACATGAGGCTGGATTTGGGCTGTTTCTGCCTCAGCATCCACCCAGATAAATCCTCTGTCTGTCATTTAAGGCCCAAATCACCTCTCCAGCACAAATCCATGGTCCTCACCCTCTCTGCAGCTGAAGCAGAGGTGCTGGCAGTGGACATTTGCTGTAGCTGTGGGGGTGACAAAACCTCTGGAGAAGGTGATTCTGCCTCTCCAAGGCCTGCAGGGAGACCCCAGTGAGCTGCCTTGGATTTTAGATTTGTGTGGTTGAAGTAAAGGCATTTCCAGCAGCCTTGAATTGGAAAATCCCTTTTAAGAACACATCCCTGTGTGCTCCTCTCTCCCCATCCCATCCCAGTGGCCCTGGGACAAACCCCCCAAACCCAGCAGCAGGAAAAGGCCCAGCAGCTGAAACACACACTGAAGGAAAAGGCTTTCCTGGCCCATGAGACATCTCCAAACAATCCCATCCTGCAGGGCATCACTTTCCCCCCATCCCAGCCAGACACAAGCCCTGGATTTGGGGAGCTCAGGCTGCCCCTTCCCAAGCAGGAGCTGCCATCCCATTAGGAGTGGGCAGGGAAAGCTTTGTGCCTGCAAGCTCTGTGACCTCTGTGTCCCTCCACAATGCCACCAGCCTCAGCTGCCACTCGTGTCTTTGGTCCTTGTGACAAAAGGACCCCAGAATTTGTACATTCTGTGATTTGTTTGCCTTTTTCACAGCTCCACACCCCTTTCCTCCTCCCTTGCTCTCTCCTTCCCTGAGATAATATTGACACCGATATCCATAAAAGAGAATATTAAAATAACCTTTTCCATTACATCCTAATTTAACTGCTTCCCTGCGTTCCACAACACACCTGGCTGTCTCTGTCTGTTTGTAATGTGCTCCTTCATTCCTTTCTTGAGAGCCCCTCTATTCCATCAAATTCCTCCTCCTTGCACACTAAGCTGCAGATTACTTTTTCATAAGATGCAATTTCACCCAGATCTCATTACTTACCCTCTTAATGTATTTTCTGTATTTGTTTCATCCACAATTTCTCCTGTGCTCTGTTCTGCTGATAAAATAGTCAGAGGAGGTGCCGTGGAAGCCACTTTGGGAGTGCATTAACTAAAAATCCTCTTACTCTTGGTTTGAGATGCACCCTCTGTGCCTTCAGCCTGCCAGGCAGAGCTGCACCCACATGGGCACAAGGCAGAGAGGAGCCCAAAATATTCTCCTCTTGGTTTGGTGTGCATCTCCCTGCCAGGAGAAACTGGAACTGGAAAGGAGCTCTCTGAGGATTTTGGGTTTTCAAGCCAATCTCAGGGTGCTGAAGTTTCCTGAGGATGCTGGAATGCTCCAGGAGAGGTGGAGCTCACTGGGGACATCCTCCCTTGGGATACACCACAGCTTTTCCCCTCCTCAGGAGCCAGGAACAGCAGCTGCATTGGCCTGGAGATGGGAATGGACTTGGGAGCCCCTGGAGCAAAGAGGACGTGGAGAATCAGCTATTCCAAATTACAGCTCAGCCCACCTGGAGGGGAATTGTTCCACCCTGCTGAGTTACAGCATCTTCCACTTTCCAGGTGCTCTGGGAGAAAAGTAAATGCAACTTTTCTGTGGAGAGATGGCAATGGTCAGGAAATTAACTATTTTCTAGGGAAAATCCACCAGATGTTTCAGAAGAACCATCCTCATCCATTGGGAGCTGCAGAGGAGGAGCAGCTACACTGGCTGGAGTCCCAGCTGTGAACCTCACTCCTCATCCCACTGCCACAAACCTCTCCCTGGGGTGAGAAAAGGGGGAAAAGAGAGGAAAAGGCTACAAGGAAAGAAGAATCAGGGAGACAGAAGCCCAGGAGATCCTTTTGAGCCTGAGGTGGGGTGAGGGACCTGACTGAGCTCTGCTCCATGTGTGGATCCCCCCAGCAGTGCCCTGAAGGATTTGGATTACTCCAGCCTCGTTGGGATTGTGTGGGAGTCACTGTTGAGCTCCAGATATTTATCCAGGCTGCTTTCCCTCTTCCCTGGACATTCCAGGCCCACAGGCAGCAGCGTGGCTGGGGACAGTGGCCAGGACATGGTGGCTCTGGGGGGACACAAGAGCACAGCCTGTTCTCCCAAAAGAGGAATTTGCCATAAGAGGCTTAAGGAGCAAGTTTGGGGTCTGGCCTGAACACAAGCCAAAAAGCAAAAAGGGAAAAAAAAAAAAGAGCAAACCCTGTAATTACAGGCAATGGTTTTAGTCCCCAGCAGATTACCAGGTCAGGAGAAGAATTTAAGTCTCCTTCTTTCCTGAATTCCAATTTAATAGCAAATAATCCTGCCCCTGAATGCGAAGAAACTATATTACCCTGGAGAATTCCGGTGAAGTTCAAAGGAGGTCAGACAACAAAAAGGTCAAAAATTAAACAGATGGCGTTGGCTGATGGTGTACACAAAAAAAAAAATAGAAGTGATGGGATGTGCTGTCCTTTCCTTCCCTGCTCTCCTTCCCTCCCAGATCCCACAGACATCCTCCTGCCTGTTTGCTCTGCGGCTGATCCCGGAGTCTGGAGTTGCCAACGCTCCCTATCCTGATGCTCAGGCAAGCTCCCCATTTTTAATGTGTCTGGAGGGAGGAATTTATTAAAGAGGCACTGCATTAAAAATATGCAAATGTTCCCAGTAACTACACGGGCCCGTGAGGAAGCCAGATGAAATGTCATCCCTTCCCTCTCCCTTCCCTGTTTTTATGCACTGAGGTAGTTTATGGCTCCTCCTGTTTTATACCGGGACCGGGAGCGTGGCAGATATTTAATCTGTTTGGAAATAATTGCAGCAATAATGATTATTTTATTGGGTTTAACTACGTGCTGAAAAAACGCTGCAGCAGCGACAGGCAGGGAGAGGGAGAGGAGAAGCTCTGGGGGGCAGGATGAGGTTTGAAACCCTCTGGGTGAGGGCAGGAGGGAGAACCTGGGCACAGGCTGAGCGTGAAATGGGCTCACTGGTGCCCAGTTTGGAGCCAAGCTGCCTGGCACCTCCACATCTCCCAGATTAATTGCTCACCCTGAGTTGTCTCCAAGTCAGAGAGCAGCAGGACAGGCAGGGCACGGGGAGCAGCCCCATTAATTCCCTGCTCCTCTCGCTCTGCTCTTTGAAGCTGCTGCGTTCCAGAGCCTCAAGGCAGCTCTAAAAAGCACACTGAGATGGACTCTGTGGTCTAATCCCAGAGAAAACGCTTCTCTCAAGTCTCTTTTATATCTTCCCAACCTTCCCAAATCCCTGCCTCAGCCCAAGCTTCAGAGAGCTTTCCTATCCACATCCCCCTGATTTCTCCAAGCTCCCTTTGCCCCCTCCCTCAGCTGAGAAGTGAACACCAGCACAGCCCTGGAGGAGGGCAGGGATTTCTGAGCAGGATTCCAGCAGAACTCTTGGAAAAGGAGGGAAGTTCTCCATCGTGGCTCTTGGAAAGGGAGTGAAGCTTTCTGTCACACAGCACTCAGGACCTCTAAGCTTTCAGCGGGAGCAGGAGGATGAAGGGAACGCCTGGCTCAGTGAGAGCTCTCATAAACCAGGCTGCCATGGCTTTGGAAAGTTTCTGTTCTCAGCAGAGCAGCTCCACTTCCCCTTGCTGACAAAAAAACCATTCAGTTTTCAGCAGTTCCTGCCCAGCTGTTGGCCATGAGAGTCCTGAGCTCCAGGTCACATCTCCCTGAGAGTGAGAAACCCCAGGCGCTTCCACAGCCTCTGTTTATCCCTCTCAGGCTGCACGGTTAAACCTCCATAAATATGTTTTCTGTCAGCAACTGGTGCTTAATTATAATATAATAACTGCCTTAATAAATGGAAATGCTTTATCTGAAGCATTCCATTTAACAGATGAGGCACGATCTTCCCTCCCATAAATCCTGGAGCAGATCGAAATGTCACAAGGGCTGGGAGCTGCCATGGGTGGTGAGGCCAAATCCTTGTTTGCAGGGAATGGGAACATTCTCAGACCTGACAGCACCCACATGTTTGAGTTTATGACAGAGTTTGGAGCTCACTAAGCCAAAATGATTTGTCTGATTTACATTCTCGCTGTGTAGGTGAAGCTGTGTCATTATCAACATGGGGAAAAGGAAATTTGGGAAGAAAAATGAGGTTGTTCAGTCCAAGCAATCCCCTTCCCCAAAAGCAGAGCTCAATAAAACACAGGGGAATGGAGAAGATGTCAGAGGTTCTCCATGCCCACTGCAAACACTGCATCACTTCCCTGGGAACAGGAATTAAGCAGAACTCCTTGCTTGACGTTGTCTCCTTTCATCTCAATTAACTTCCCTTCTTTTTTTCTCCCTCCTGACTGCTCTCTGAAAAGTGTGACCAAAAGTTAATTACTCTAATCCAATTTAACTGCAGCTCCAGTGGGGGGACAGAGGAGGGAGCAGAGGCAGAAAGGCTGTGGGACAGAAGTCTCAGCAGGACTTGTGAGCTCAGCTCTGAGCTCAAGGAAACACCAGCACAGCTCACCCAGGCCTGGCCCCCGAGCCTGGGAAGCAGGAAAAGTGTGATCCCAAGAGAGCTGGCATGGCAGGAGCTGCAGGATCTCAGAACAAGAGAGGAAGAGCAGGACAGAGCTGACAGGCACAGACACGGGGATGGTGGGCAGAGGAAATAGAGAAAAACAGAGGAAAAGGTGAAGCCTAACTCTGCCTTCCCTAAAGAGGTGTCCAAATGCATCCTCACTAATTAACTTCCTTCTCCCAACACCCTGCCAGGGCTGCAGACTAATTAGAGTCCCCTCTCCTGTGCCGGGGAGCTCTCTGGACTGGGGACATATGGCAGCAGAGCGTGCCAGCCGAGGCAGCCCGGCGTGCTGGGGAATGTGGGCAGCTGGGAATGAGCATCCCAGCCCCGGCACGAGCCCTCTCCAGCCTGCTTCCCTCTCTGCCTGCGAACACAAGGGCCTGGAGAGCAAATCAGAGGAGATTCTTGGCAGCAGAGCTGGGCCAGCTCCGGTCAGAGGTGGAAATCAGGACGGTGGGCTCGCGGCACCGGGGAGGAAAACAAACACCGAGCGTGTCATCAGCACACCTCTGCTCAGCCCTGGCCAGGCAGGGGGAAACTGCAATATTCTCATGGAATGTCCCCTTGGCAAGCACAATTTCTCCTGCTGAGAATCGCCCATTTCTTCCCTTTCTCTCCACCAGCATTAATCTATCACAGGGATTTTAACTTGCACCCCCTGGTCACCATTATGCCTTGATAGCTCTCTGTCAGGGTCTTTATCAAAAAAAGGCTTTTGAAATTCAAAAGGAGTGTGTGTATATATACTCTCCCATTCCCTTTTATCCACTGGTCTCTTAACTCATCCAAAGGATTTAAGCGGGTCAGAGAAACATAATTTCCTTCAGCAGAACCCATGCTGCCTGTCCCTTATCCTATGGAAAAACCTAAATATAGACTCTGAAAGTCCTCACAGCTGGGAATGTGAATGCAGCCATCCAGCTTTGAAGCTGCCTGAGACTCGTGCAGTTCCCAGATGAAGAGCTGGCTGGCTCTGTCAAAGGAAGAGAAAGTCTTTCAAAGATGCTTGGAGATAGCAGGAAAGATGTCAGTGGCCCACAGATTCTCCTTTTCCTTCTATTTTTCTCAGATTTGCTTTATCCTCTTCAGCTCCTTGTGCTGAGGAGTAGCCAGGCAGCTCAGTGTGCTACACCCACCTGGGAAAGGGCCTGGTGTCCAATGGGAACCATCTCAAATGTCATGGAAGTGAGGATCCTGGGGGCTCTGCTGGGACCTGGAGGTCCAAAGGTGGAGTTTTCACCCAGCTTAGACTTGAAAAGAGAAAAAAACCCGACTCAGCACTGCTCCCTGGGATGGTTTGGAGGGATCAGCCGCCCTCCCTGAGCATCATCCACCAGTCCTGCAGCTCCCTGGCAGCCCTCTGGAAGGATTCCAGATGTTTTGTTAATTCAGTTGTCCACAGCCTGCCTGTGCTGCCTGCCAGGGATCCCTCAGAGGCGCTGGTGTGTGGCAGTCTGGGCTGAGCAGTTGTGGATTAACTCGTGGGCTCCTTCCTTGCTCCTGCCTGACTGCTCCAGCTTCCCTGTGTTTGCTTCCACTGCTGATAAGGGCAAGTTATCAGGAGGTGCCGAGCCTCCAGGGCACAGCTGAGATAGTTATTATTGCATCCTGCGACCAGACACTGACACATTGGCCAGGACAGGTTAAACCAGCTCCAGCCAGAGCTCAGATGTCTCCAGGACCTGCCATCCATTGCCTTAATGCAGCTGCCTGGCAGTGAAATCCATGCCCTGTCTGTTTGGGCAGAGCATCCATTCTGAGCACCAGGAACTCAGGCAGCCCTGGTAAATCTGTGTGATGGATTCACTTCAACCCCAACCCCCCTTCCCCCAAAATTTACCTTTGGCCAGGCACTGGAGCTGTCAGGTGGTGAGGGATAACAACATTATGGGGCTGAAGGAGAGAAGAACACGAGGGAAGAAGGCAGTGCTGGCTGCATTAGGCACAGGGCAGCCCAGGGAAAACAGCACTTGTGCATCAAGCTTGGAGCCAGCAGCTCCACACAGGGCTCTGCGAGCACTTGGAGATGCTCACTAATGGAGATGATGGCCCTGAGGGGAAATGGGAAGGCAGGGAAGGTAACAGCTCCCATTTGCAGCTGGGTGGAAGGCACTGGAACGAGTCCCAGCTCGGCTCTGAGTGAGCCAGACCCGAAGGGCAGCGGGGATGGGGCTGGACATCAGCTCGGCACCGTGCACCTGCCCCAGGGGATCCCAGCACTTCCAGCTCCGTCCTTCCAACCCAGACTCTGCATCCTGGACCCTCACTCCACCTCAGGCTGCAGACTGACCTTGGAAGGGCTCCAGGACAGGGACAGAGCAGGCCAGTCTTGGCTTTGAGCTGCTCTCCAGGGAAGTCTCTAGTGCTTCCCGCTGCCTGGGAGGAGACAGGCGCTGCTGCTGCTGTTTCCTGCTGCAGGACAAGGTGAGAGAGAGTGAGGAGCCCTTCCCAGAGCTCTCCTGCAGGCCCCCAAACCCAGGTGGAGGAGACAGGGAGGTCTGTACAGAGGGGGATGTCCTTGGCTGGGGAGCACCCAGATAATGCCTTCAAGAGAACAAATCCTAGGAACCATCCCTGAGCTCTGCTGACAACAGTTTCTCCTATTTTACAGCATAAATGAACATCCCAGATCATCACCAAGTTGTACCACTGTTGGCAGATGGGTGACATTCCCCTGGGCCCTGCTTGGAATGGGCCAAGATGCAGCAATTTCCACACAAGTCACACAGCCTTGACTTATGTGGCCTCCCTCCCACTCCAAGCTGCTACCAGGGCTGGGATTTTTGTTGTTCCTTTTTTTTTTTCCCCCCCCCTCCTCTTCTCTTAACCTTTCTTTGAGCTCTCACTTGCTTCCTCAGCACCTCAGTGTAATTGCTTGCAGTCTCTGAGGATCCTGGGGAGGATTTATGTAACACACCAGGCAGCAATTTGAAAGGCTGCTTTTGGATATAAGAACTTAATGCTACAGCAGCCTTGGGGAAAATGAGCTGCAAGCCTTGACAGGGCTGTGCCGTGGCTGCCAAAGGCTCTGGGGCAGCACAGGCACCCCTCAGCCTCCCTGATCCCTGCCTGGAGAGGAGGAAGAGCTGTCCTTAGGCAAGGGGCTCGCTCCTTCTGCGTGGTTTTATCCAGAGGGGGAGTCAGAGGCAGGCAGCAAACGCTCAGCCTTGTGAGGAGTTTGTGGGGAGCAGAGATGTGGTTCTTTTTCCCGGTTGTTTGTCTGGCAGGCAGTGTGGTTTGGCTGGGATCTCTTTCTCTCTGCTGCATTTCTGGGTGCAGGAGGGCAAAACAGGTTCTTGGCGTAACTCTGAGGCTTTCAATGTGAGGAAGGCACCAGGTTTTTGGTGTAATTGATTATAAATCCGTGTGGGCAGGGATGGGAGCAGGCTGTGATGCTTCTAGGAGGACAAGGATTTCTTGTAAGGCTCTTAGAGCAGGATGACCCCACAGAAGCACTCAGGTGCCCTGGTTTGAGGGCTGAGTTCTGCTGGCTGCACAGAACAGGCTGTGCCAGGCAGGGATGGAAAGAACATCTCTGTGCACCAGACAACCACAAGGAATGTCCAAGGACCTGCCCTGCACCTGCTCTTCCTGTGAGTCTCCAACAGAGACAGATTCTGGCCCCTGGAAGAACAATGTGTTTTCAGAAGAGCTGAAATGTCTCACTCCTGTTTTCCTTTAACTCGATTTTTATCCTTCTTTCCCCCCTTCAAAAATCATATTTGCCTTGATTTTTTTCCATTCAGGCTGCTGCTGGAAACAAAACTGGAGCAATCAAAGTGAGCGTGGCACTCTGTCTGTCTGTCAGTCTGCCTGCCCTCCCTCCCCCCGAGCTTTTGAGCTGATTTCAAGTGCTTTCAACACAGAACTAGAGACCTTAAAGCTCAGAGGTGCCAATGAGTGAGATGGAGAGATTCAGCTGAGCAGAGAAGAGCCATCACCCTGATCAAGTCATTAGAGAAGCAGCATGAGATGGAGGCACAGGAAACTGGGGACATCATTCAGGGCAACAATTTCTTCACTTCAAACTTGATGGTGGCTTTTTTTCTGTGGGAAACAGAAGAGAAAATACTTAAAAACTTCAAACCAAACCAAGTGTGGCACTGCTGGACAATCTGCCCTGCTCTGGCTGCCTGGGGAGGCCCTCACCATCCTCAGCATCCTCACTGCTGGTACCTGCAGGGTCTTGCCCACCTTTTCCAGGAGGATTCCTTCTCCAGAAGGGTGGTCAGGCTCTGGCACAGCTGTCCAGGAGTGCCCAGCCCTGGAGGGATTGAGCAGACACGTGGATGTGGCACTGGGGGACGTGGCACAGCGGTGGCCTTGGCAGCACTGGGGGAATGGTGGGATTTGGTGATCTTGGAGTGTTTTTCCAACCTAAACAACTCCATGATTCTGTGACTGGCTGCTCCTGACTGACCAGGGTGGAGCCATAAAGCTGTGCTGGCAGTGGGAATGAGCCCAGGCTTTAACAGAAGAGCAGAACAAGCTCAGCCTGCCTGGCCCTGCGAGGACAATTTCCAGTGCTGCTTCCCACACCCTGGCATTGTTCCAGCAGCACCAAACCCTCCTAAACCATCCTGTCCTTGTAAATCCAACAGCTCTAGGCCTCCTCTTCTTCTTCCAAGCCTTGAAATTCCCACCTCCCCTCCACCAACAGCCACATCCTGCCTGGAATTACCAGTGCTAATCCATCATTTCCAGCACCAAACCAGCATTTTGCTTCCTTGTCCTTCTTGTATCCATAAAGAATCAGGGCAGGGAATGACTCACAACAACAACAACAACAACAACAACAACCCAAAAAATCCTCAAGTAAATTAACATTGCAGCTGAGGTTTTACACGCACGGAAGTCAGGAAGTTCCAAGTTATGGTTCCCCCTGCAGCTGTAATTCTGGCACACTGCACATATATATTAAGACATTAAAGTTAGCCCCATAAACAGTCCTACAAAATACTACAGGCTCACAGGGGGGCCAATCTATGATAGCCAGGGGAGCCATAATTCCAGCTGCCCTGACTCCTGTGCGTGAGTTTCTCCCTCAAAAAAGGAATAAGTCAGCTCTCATTCACCTGTAATTCACAGCTCAGGATGCTGATAGGGAAAAGAGGGATTGTTCCTTCTGCTACTTCTTCATCTTTTTTTTTTTTATTTTTTTTTTTTTTTTTTTGGGGTTTTTTTTTTGTTTTTCTTTTATTTTTTTTGCATTGCCCAGGCTGTTGTCTGGCTGCCTGCGATCAATGCTCTCCTTTTGTCTGACTTTGATATATCGGGAGGGATCTCAGATTTCTATTCCCAGCCTCTCTCTCTCCGTAGCTGATCCAGCTCCCCAGCAAGGCACAGGCAGGCAATAGATAAGGGATAGCCTTTGATTGAATTTACTTAATTTATACGGCCAATGGGACACAGGAGGAATATTAAAATACAAATTAGCAGCTTTATATTTCCCAGGCATTGAAACATTGAAATCTCCCCAGCAGATAATAAGCTGCTGGAAGCTTATCTGCCAAGGGTCTCTCCCCAGCCACACCTATTCCCTCTCTCCCGAGATCCTGGAGTAAACACAAGGAAAGTTGATAATTGGAGAGTTACAGTTTGAGTCCTTAAAGTGCCAAGAACTCAGGCCAGCAGTTTTAAACAGCTCTGACCCTCTGGGGAAGCTGTCTCTGCCCATTCAGCCTGCCCAGTCTCCCACCCCACATATCCAAGTGGGAATGAAGCTCTATTTTCCATAGGAGCATCCTCTGGCAGTCCCAGCAACCCCGTGGCCTCCTTTTAACTGGATAAGATCCTCATTTGGGGTGGGATATTTCATTCTGCTCGTCCCACAGATAAATCAGAGCTTTCTGGAATGCTGTGGCCATCATCAGATGTCGCAGGTGGAAGGGTGGAGAAGCAGCAAAGGAAAAGGGGCAGTGATGGTGCAGTGGGATGTTTTCCTGTGGAGCACAGTTAGAGATGCAGGGATACCAGCAGAGAAGCTCCTGCAATGTTACATTTTCTTGCAGTGGAGGTTGTTAATTGGATCTGAACAAGAAATGTGCCAGCAGGTGAAGTGCTCAATAGAAAATGCCTCCAGGTAAACTAAAGCAACAAATAAACTCAGCCTGGAGCTCAAACTGGCCCTGATGTTAAACTAGGTTTAAAAAACCCCTTCCCAGACCAGGGTCTTTAGCTCAAACAGAAGTGAATACACATTCTCTGGTGGGATCTCAGGAAGGAAGGTGGATTTTGAAGCTGGGGCAACGAGCACCTGAAATCTGAGCACCCAGAGCAGCTGCTCCTCCTCTGGAGAAGGAGGAGGAGGAGGAGGAGGAGGAGGAGGAGGAGGAGGAGGAGTGGGCTGGACACATTCCCAGCACACTGAGCAGCACAGAGCTGCTGACCAGCCAAAGAGATGCAGGCTCAGTGCTGCTGCCTGACCCTGTCCTCCCTGGGAGATCCCTCCCAGCACACAGATATGGCTCAGGCTCCCTCCTGGATGAGAACCAAGAACTTCTCTGCAGGAATATTCTGTTTTCCTTGGTTTCTCACTGGAGAGCTGAAAAGCTGTGATGTGATTGAGACAAAGATTTCCCTTGCCTCCCAGGCAGGAATTTACTTGCTTCCCACTGCCACCAAATCCATCCTGGATGCTTCAGTGGAGACTTGATGTGGTTTCAGAGGGCATTGATACCTTTAATCCTGGTTTGGAGCAGAGGGATCTGGCTTTACCCAATCCTGCTTGGCACAGGGGTGACTCCCCACCAACCTCCCAGATGTGACTGGGTTCCTTTCCCAGTGCCACAGAATAGCTGGGTGAGTCTTTCTCTGTCAAAGAACACTCTGATCCTCTGACTTTTCTTCCCATTAGAAAGTAAAATGACCCAAGGAGTGACAAAATTACGCTGTCAAAAACAAGACAGTCACTTTGAAAATCAATAATCCCCCGAGGTGTTATTGTGAGTTAACAGCTCTCCCAGGCCCAAAGCACAGAGCTGGGATTAATGCTGCTCTTGCCACCTTCCCCACCAACATCCCTGCCACTGCTGCTCCTCGAGAAACTCTCTGACATGGAATTCCACTTAAAGCAGCGCAAAGGATGAATTTTTCAGTTCGGTGACCAAATGAAAAATCGTCGAGAGAGATGAGAAAAAGAGAGAAAAGAAATGTGCTACAGGCCATCCTACATGCTTTATGCAAGGCGAACCCAAAATACAATCTTTTTTCGTTTGGCATGATTTGACAGTTACTGACTCCCACTCCTTTTATTTCTTCCCTGCTCAGATCCCATTTCTCAGGTTCTTCACACTCATACCAGTGCATGTGCTGTGTTGCTGCAGAAAATCAGCTCCTCCTGGTCTCTAGACTACATAAAACAGTGATAGGACAAGAGGACACAGCCTGGAGTTGTACCAGGGGAAATTTAGATTGGATGGTAGGAAAAATGTCCTCGCTGAAAGGGTTGTCAAGCCCTGGCACAGCTGCCCAGGGCAGTGGTGGAGCTGCCATCCCTGCAGGGGTTGAAGAGATGTGTGGATGTGGTGCCTGAGGATGTGTTTCGGTGCTGGGGGAATGGTTGGTTGGGCTCAATGATCTTAAAGGTCTTCTCCAACCTAAAGGATTTGATGATATGTTTGTCAAAAGCAGCACTGGAGGGAAGGTGTTACCTCAGAACAAAAATCAGGTTTCTGCAATGCTGGCAGAAGCTGTTGAAGCCTCTGCTTCATTTCCCCTTCCCTGTCTGCCCCTCAGACAAAATAATTGCACTCACTGAGCTGAACCCAAACTGGGCCAGTCCATCCCACAGCTCTGAAAATGCCCTTCCCAGCAGCTTTGAGAATAAAACCCAAAAGTGATTAACACCCAGCAAACGGCTAGTTTAAAGAGGGACAAAACATCTGGGAAGACTGGTGAACCTCCAGAGGACTGGAGGTCCCTTCCAGATGTGTCCCTGTATTTTTCAGCAGTTATGGAAATGCAGCAGCTGGAGAGGGCAGGGTGGGAATGAAACAGATCCGAGCTGCCTGGGATCCCCCTTGCATTTTTCGGTGGCTCAAAGCCCAGCACACACAGCTGGTGTCACTGCAGGGCACTGCAGGTGTCCCAGGAGGTGACAGCATTGGGAATATCAACCCCCACTGGAATGGGCTTTTCCCTGCTGGGGACAGCAGTGGGGTTTCTCCTGAGGAGCCCTGAGCTAGGACAGAGAGGGCAGGGCTGGCACGGGGCTCCTGTGTGGTTGTTTTTTATGGGCAGCTGTTGCCAGTGGAGCTCCTGAGTTTTACAGAGTCCAAGAGTCAGAGCTGCCATCCTGTCCAAATCCTGGGCTGGGATAATTAGCTGCTGCCTAAATCCCTCTCCAGAGATGTATCAGACACATTTTGCTCCAGGATATCCACACCAGCCCTCATTTTCCTGTATGGACATTCCTGGCACGGGAAGCACAGCGGGAAAACGAGCAAGGTGGAAAATGCAGAGGATTGTATTTCCTCAGTCACCACCAGGCAGCTGGGCAAGCAAGCCCCAAAATGAATGTTCTGTGCCCTTATCCACACCCCAGCCTGGCCTCACCAGGAAAATACCCAGGGATGAGAGGTGGGGAGCCAAAGTTTCTGCACCAGCTGCACAGATCTGTGATACCACAGCATCCCAGACTGCTGGAAGGTCCAGATGAAATTACACATTAGTCTCGTTTTCTTCCCTGTCTTGAGCAAAAAAAATTGTCCAAAAGGGTCTTTCCTCCTCCCCCTGTGACCAAGGCAACAAGAGAACATCTCCTGCCTTGGACTCCTTATTAGTTTAATTAGATGATTTTCTGCATGATTTATCCTGAACGCTGCAATTGCACAATCAAATCACAGATCAGTTGACAACTTCATTTAAAAAATTAGTGTTTAGCAGCTTTGTGGGCTCTAAAAGCTCTGAGGACATCTGTCAGCAGTGACCCCTTCTGATAGTGACAAACAGTGCCAGGCTGTGTCCCCACCTCCCATCCTGCCTGCAAGCTGGCATGCTGGAGAAACCCTGGAGAACAACAACAAAAAACCAGGCCTGGGGGGTTTTTTGGCATCTGCCAAAGCTGCCCGTGCTTGGGCTCCCCCTGAGATGTCAGTCCCCAGCTGTGAGTGAGTGTCAGCCAGGGAACACATCCCGCTGCTCCCGTGTTCCCCATGGGTTTGCAGCAGCTCCCGGCGCTTTTGGAATTGTGTGGGAGTTGGTGGCCGCTGGGAAGCTGCCACCTCTGCTCAGAATGTCACCAGAACTGCAGCTCCTGCGCTCCCCTTTGGAGCTGGGCCCATCCTGGGACACGTGGATGGGGATGGAGGGAGGAGAGGAGGGAGGGATGCTGCTGATGGAGCGGCCAAAGAGCCCCAAGCTGAGCACAGGAGCTCTCAGTGGTGGATTTCCCAAATCCCAGGCCTCCTGCAGGAGGTGTTGGTCTGAGGGCAGGGTTTGGATCAGCTCAGCACGGCGAGTCTGGAGTTTCCTTGTGCTTGGCAGGCTGGCAGGAAGGACTCCCAGAGCGGGGCAGGGCAGCAGTGCCCACTGATGGGAACAGTGGGGCCAACAGATCCTGCGGGGACTGGTGAAGATGAGAGATTTACTCATCATTTCCTGCAGGTTTGGGGAGGAGGAAACATCCTGTGCCTGCTGAGCAGGGAATGCACAAACTGTGCCTTTGCTCTAAAGAAACAGAAACCAGACCCAGCCTCTCCTCCTGGCTCTATCCTGTGCTTACCCAGAGAGCCAAGGTGGAGATCTGAGGGGTGGAGATCTGATCCTAAAGGTGTCTGAAAGCCAAGGGGACTCCTCTGAACCCTCCTTGTTCAGGCTGAGGCAGTGACACCCCTCCTGAGGGATCCTTCCCAAGGGGACTGTCCAGACTGGGTGACACCTCGATGACAAGAAAGCATTTTTCCACTGAAGAAACAGAAACCAGACCCAGCCTCTCCTCCTGGCTTTACCCTGTGGTTACCCAGACTCTCCAGGGTGGAGATCTGATCCTAAAGGTGTCTGAACGCCAAGGGGACTGGAGATCTGATCCTAAAGGTGTCTGAAAGCCAAGGGGACTCCTCTGAACCCTCCTTGTTCAGGCTGAGGCAGTGACACCCCTCCTGAGGGTCTTTTCCACAATGACCACAAAGCATCCTTTGCCCTCAGAGATCCCCAGAAATCCCACTGGCACCACCCCAGTTCAGACCTTGCTCAGGAATCAGCCTCCATTGCACATCTCCAGCAGCCTGAGACAACAGATCATAACGAGCTGCGCTAATTAGACTGTTTTAATTCAAAGGCCAGCAGGCTAGGAGAGATGTGAACCAAGGGAACCTTTGGGAGGCAGCTGCTGGGATCTCCAGCCGGTGTAATTCCTCCAAGTTGCCCACTGGTGAGTCCTTTAGCAAATGTCTCCTGTCCCCCCCTCTCCCCAGAAGGAGCCCTTGGCCAGGAAGGGCGAGGAAGGACAGAAGCCCCGTTCCTCCATTCTGCAGCAGCCCCTCTGGGCCATGGAATGACAGCTGTTTCCAGTCAAACGAGCCTCCTTCTCTCCTTCTCTCCTTCTGACGTTTCCTTCAGCTGGTATTCAACTGCACAGATGAAAGAAACAACTCAGGAAGGAGCTAATTAGAGGAAGACAATGCAGCAGATGAACTGAGGTGGAACGGGGAAGGAGGTGGTGGATGGTAGAGAAGGGAATGGAAATCCTGAGAGGAGCAGCAAATACATGGAGCCAGTCCAAAGGGATCATTAAAAAAAGCACACACCTGTCCGGGGCACCTCCCAGAATTGCTAAAAACTGAAGAAACAGTGGGACTTGCCACTCATCTCCTGGTTGTTCCAGCCTTTCCAGCCCTGGGAGCTCCAGGAGAAACTGCTGATCCCTTTTGGGCCTGAGTTCCCCAGGTCCACTCCTGGATGTGCCCAGGAATGATCAGTGGAGGACTTGAAACGCCTTGAGATGTTCAGACCAAAGGGATTTCAGAAGAGCACATCAGACAGAAGAACACTTCAGCAGAACAAATCTCCATTTGAAGATGCTGTTTGGAGCCTTGGGAAGGTGTGCAGGAGAACAGGCAGCTGGGACAAAGGATGAGGAGTCCAAGAGATTCTTCAGGTGACTTTTTTGGCCAAACCACAGCCCATGGAACTCCGGTGAATGAACCCAGCTCTAACTTGGCTCTCTGCCACATCCAGAAATCCAAATCCAGAATTTGGGGGAAAGCAGGGTCTGGCCTGTCACTCCTTCCCTTCAGTGTCACCATCTCCTGCGTCCCATACTTCTCTTTATTACCAAAATCCCCCAAAGACACCGCTGATGTTGGAAAACCATCGGAGAGGCAATTAGAAAGAAGTTAAAGTGAATTACATATGCAGGGTTTATTTTCTGTTTTCTGCTAAGGCGGCTGCCAATTATTGTGCAATTAGGCTGCCTTCATTAGCAAATGAGATTAAAATTAACATCGTTAATTACTTGTTCTGTTAAACAGGGGGAAGCAGGCATTCAAGGGGAAGATGCAGGAAGGTTGTGCTTGGAGCAGATGCAGCAACGCTCCCCAGCACCGCTCCTTCAAGGGCTGCTCTGGGTTAATTCACTGTGGGCTAATACAGAGATTAAATTCACGCCACTCTTGCAAGGCATTGCAGGAACGTGGCACAGGTAGCTCAGAAAATCGTCCTCACACGGCACAAAACAAGAGCTGATGGCCACAGGGAGCAGCCATGGGATTGCTCCCACCTGAGACTGGAGGAAACCTCTCCCAGCTGCTGACTGGCACCAAGAATTTCTAACAGGGATGGGGAAATGGAGCCAGAAGAGCTGCTGTTGTTTATGGCAATGTTTTCTTGGCCTGGACGGTTTGTGGACATGAAGAAGACTCTCAGGGCTCACAGGCTGGGCAGGGAGGTCAAGGAGGAGCAGCAGAGCTCCAGACTGGTGGTGGTGTCTTCACAGCCCGGCTCAGCTGCAAAACTGGGATGCTGAGCAAGTCCAAAGTGATGGCACTGAGCTGTGAGGTCACACTTTGAGGTGCCTGGATCCCAGGCTGGAGGGACCTCAGGAGGTCACCCAGCCCAGCCTGATGTCCCCATACAGAGCTGGTGTGGCTGGACCATTTTCAGCTGCCGTCTCTTAGGCCACTCTTGCAGCTCCAGTGCAGGCCCTGCCTCTTCTGACACTCTCTGTGCAACATTTTGCTTCCTTTTCCTTTGGGAAGGCTCCTCTAAGTGTTTCATTAGAACTGCAGTTTCCCAGTGCTAGCTGACTGCTCCATGGACATGGAAAAGTGATTATTCCTATTCTGTTTGCATCAGCTTTTTTCATATTTCAGAACTATTTCAGTCTTGCTTGAATTCCTGTTCTTTGGACTAAACCATCCCAGTTTACTCAATTTTCCTTTTCAGCCCATGCCTGCCAATCTCCAGTCAGTCCTCCTTGTTCTGGACTCTCTTCCAATGCTTTGCAACTTTCTGGATGAGTTGTGCCCAAAACTGGATCCAGCACCCAGCTGAGCTCTCTATGGCACTAGGCAAAGCAGGAATTCTATTTTATATGTCCTGCTGAGGCTACTTTTGTCTACACTCTCCTGTTTGTCGTTTTTCACATCAATTTGGCATCTCTCATCCACTCCCAGATCAAAAAAGAAAGAGCCCCAGACTTTCCTGCAGGATTGCCTTTCTGCATCCTGCATGAGAAGAGTTCATTATGCCTGTCTAGATGGAAAATCTTGTACTTATCTCTATTAAATTGCATCTAATTTCTTCCAAACCATTTCTTCAATTTGTCAAAAGCACTTTGAAAGAAATAGACAGATTGAAAAGGTCCCTTGGAAAACATGGAGTGCAGTGAGACAGCCCTGAATTTCATCCTGGGCTTTGCCAGGCTGAGGTTTCCCTTGGACCTGGGTCTCTCTCACTTTACTTGGCAACACCTAAAAGAAAAATGTGGCCCCTGTGAGGGACATTGTCACAAGCTGAGCCTCTTCATAGCGTGCAGATGTGCAGATAATGCCCAAAACACCAGGAAAGGCATTGCTGTGGCTGCAGAACCCCTGCTCACACTGCTCTCCCAGTCCATGCTGGAGTCCTTGCAGGGCACTACAACGTCACTCCCCAGCTCCCAGCAAAGCCAAAGACTCCAAAAGTGGATCAAAGCCTTAGGAAATGGACTCAGCTCAGTCCTGAGCTGCTGCAGGGGTTACCTGGCAGCCTGTGTGCTGCTCCTCGTGCCAAAGGACTCCCTTCTCTGAGAGCCCCTCTGGATAAGGCTTGGACAAGGCAGGGTGGGTTTTTATTAGATCTGCTTTGGAGCACACAAACCTTTGCACTGGGAATTCGAGCATCAGGCTGCAAGTGAATGAAAGCTGAGGTCACTTATTGTCTGTCCCCTTTGCTTGCAGGTTCCTCTGCTCTAAAAACACCAGGTGCCCCTTTGCCACGGGTCAGAACTTCCACAAAAAGCAGCAGCCTGGCTGGAACAGACTTGCTGATCCTGAGGGAGCACATGGGGCTCAGAATCCTCCCTGCTGCCTTTGGATCTCTGGTTGATCTCCCAGGAACCATCTCCCCTCTCTCTGAGCTTCTCACCTGCACACAAGGTGCAGCAGCTGTGGGCAGCACCACCAGTGGCAGCACAGCCCAAGTTCAGCACGCTCGGGCTGTGCCCCTTGCTGGATGTGTCTGAATTCAGCCCAGTTTTTGCTGTCCTGACACCCCCTGTGAAGCTGGGAGGAGAAATCTTCCCAACTCTCCAGCTGGAAGCCTCTGTCAGGAAGAGATTTAACAGTGTACCCATGGTTAGTCATGAGCAGGAGGCCACTTGGGGAACTAATACTATTTCTTACTCATGGGAGATTTTCAGTGTTGATGATCTGTAAAATGTTTGCCTTGAATTTCCTTTAGACCCAGCACAGAGCAGTATCTTATTCCAAAGCTGTGTTTAAGAATGGCCATGAACTTTATTAGGTGTGAGCCCTTCAGTGGGGAAAGCAATCGGATTGTGAGCAAAACCTTGCGCATAGCAAGCAGGCAGCTGGCTCTGAGGAGAGTTTCCTCATGCAGACCTCATCAAAAAATGAAATGAGAAAAATAAGTAGACAGGACTAGGCAGGGAATTCTTCTCCCTTTGTGCCCCAGGGGGAGTATATCCAAATTAATAGGCCTTTTCCAGTGCTAATGGCTGAGTGAAGATGTGGGAGTCACAGGCCACATCATCAGCTGGTGTAAATCAGTGTGTACCTGGAGAGAGAGCTGCAGCATTCATTGACATTCCTCTTAGCCAGCCCACCAGGAGCACCAGGATAAGCCAAAACCAGCTCAGAGATCCCTGGATCCCCCCAGCTCCCTGTGGGAGGAGTGCACATGGACAGGGATGCTGTTCACAAGTCCCACAGTGTGACAAAATCCTGACCAATGCCAAATCACCCAGTACTGGCACTTCCACACTCCTCTCTCAGGCTCAGCAGTCCCCTGGAGCAGAGCTGAGACTGGCAGGGAGAAGAAGAAGTGGTGTAATGGGATCAGCAGGCTGGAAAGGGCTGGGAGAAGGTGCCAAAGGACCCTGAGGTGAGCTCAGGGAAGGAAAAGGGGAATGGGAGAGGCAACAAGAGAGGAACAAGTGATAAAGAGTTTTCCTCTGTGAGGGCAGATTTATCTGTCTCCTTCCTCTGCAAAATTCATCAGGCTTTGGTGCCTTCCTCCCCTCCCTGCCAACGTGCTCCAGCTTTGTCCAGGAACAAACCAGTAATTCATATCCATGCTTTCTCCTCTCCCAACTCCTGTGAAAACACATGGAATCCTCCCAACCCAACTCTGCTCCTGCTGGTGGGCACTTGGGAGGACGCAGATATTCCTGCAGGAATTTGAAATCCTCAAATTTGAAATTGTCAGCAGAAATCCTCTGGTGACACCACAGCTTGGTGTGAGAGCTGACCCACGGACGAGCAGCTCCCCTGGGAATAAGAGGGAAGAGGCTCCAGGAGCAGGGTGTGCTCTTCACTCAGCTTAATTTATCCATAACTCAAGCCAAAGGAAATGGAAGGGGCCTGTCCCAGCATTCCTTAATTTGCCAGAGAGCTGGCTATGGGAAGAGATAAGAAATAAGGGCTGAGATCTTAAAAGAAGCCATTAGGCAAACACAGGAGCAAAGAGCAGCTGAAATGCATGTTTGTGCACCGATAAGATTCCGAACATTTCTTTCAGCACCTGACAGCCAGAAATATCAACAAGGCAGACAGATTAAATTCCTATAGGCATTAATTAAAAGGATTCTGATGAGGAAAGAAATTAAGGCCCAAAAAACACAGAGCAGAAACAACTGTTATTTTTTTTCCTCAGAGAATTTTTAGCTCCAAAGAAGTACTGGGAGAGGGAGAGAATTTTTAGCTGCAAATGAGTACTGGGAGAGGGGTGGGGGGCTGGGGAAGGCTTGTGGGAAACACATCTCCAAAAGGTAAGGGCCACAAGTGAGCTGGAACAAAAATATTGGGATGGCTCTGGTGGTGGTGAAACAGTAATGAAGAGAGACAAGAAGAAGCTGACCACTGTGGGCAGCCTGCAAAAATGGGAAGGTGGAAAAGGCAGTGAAATCTCAAAGATTTCTGCTGCCAGTCTGAGATTCCCAAGGCCAAAGAGAGTTGAGTAAAGCATCACCTGTACCCAGCTGCTGTGTGGGGAGAGCTGGAGGAAGGGCACAAGCTGAGACACAGGAATGGGAACCTGCTGGGATCTCTCACTGCGTGCTCAGAGCTGGGGAGAAAGGACAAAAACCTGTTCAGGAATCCTCATCTGCTGCCAGAACTGGCTGGGAGGAGTCTGTGTGAGCTTTGTGTATGTCTGACCAAGCAGGGATGTGTGGAGCAGGTGTCCCACTGACCTGAGGACACCTCCAGCTCTCCCTGACCACATCCAGAGGCCCGAGAGGAGGAACAACCTTGTGAACCAGACACGAGGTCAGGGCCTGAGCAGACTCCTGGTTCCACCAGCGACACCAGGAGGGAGGGGGGGATTTGAGGTGAGCTGTTTGCCACAGCTTCCCTTCCTAATGAAATAAAATTGCCCTTTGTCCCTTCATCCTAATCCTTCCCAATCGAGTTTGGCTCTTTGCCTGCAGTGCCAGGAGGTCTCTGGACACCGAAGCAAACAGGATTTCCCACCCCTGAAAGACTGGTGGCTGGCACATTGATCATTCCAGCAGCTGCAGTGGCACAGGAGGGTGGTATTTTTCCTCTGCATCCCTGTGACACCCGTGTGGGTGCGTGCTGCTCCCAGAGAAGCCCCAGCTCCCGTGGAAGCGCGTTGATCCGCGTTTATGCTGCTTCCTCTGGAAGACGCATCCAGCTGAAGCCAGACAGATTCCACCCACCACAAGGCAGCACAGCTGACGTTTTGTGGCAGTCCCTCGAGGACACGTCTCCAGAAAAAGAATCACACAGCTGCTCATCTCAGCTCCCAAAGTCACCACTTCTCTCCCTGTTTGGTTTTTGTTTCCCTCCCTCTTTTTCTCTCGGTTGCTTTATTTACATCGTTTTCCTCCCAACAGGTTGACAGAGCAGCGAATGCTTTGTGGCAGGGAGGGTTGGCTTGGCAAAATCCTCACTCGGGAAATGCTGGAGTGGCTCAGGAACACGTCTGGAAAAGCCATGACCACGCTGTAATGCAGCTGCCACGTGCCAGGGATTAAACACCAACTTGGAAGTTCGCGGGAGTGAAATGTCAGCTCAAGGGTTGATTTCATTCACCTGACATTCCTGTTAATAACAATGCCTAATTAGAAAGGCTTTTAAGCATCCGTTACATTAATTTAACGTGAAAATCTCATGGAGCTTTATTGGAATTTTTTTTCCCCTGTAAAATTAACCCTGCAGGCTTGTTACACATGTTTTCATTAGGGACTGTGAGCAGTGGGGATATTCGATGAATTAGAATCAGCCCTTTAGTCTTTGAGTTTAACTTTGTATTTCAAGTCCTTTTATGCTGATAAAGCCCTAATTTGATCCCCCCCACACCCCTCCATTAATTTAAAACGTGCCACAGCCTCCTCACACTGCAGCTGAGGGCTGGAAACCCGAATTCACTGCTTCCAATTCCCATGCAAAGCAGATAAAAGCCTGGAGTTCAGAGCCTTTGGTAGCAGCTGGTGCTAATTCTGGTGTGCAGCCCTGCTCTGCTCCGTGGAGCGCATGCCTCTCACATGGCTGTGATCCACACAGCTGCCAAGCTGCCTTTAAGGGAGCTGGAAAGACACCACAGGGTTGCCCCTTTATTATTTTGTTATTTTAATATTTTATTATGTTATTATTCTTTTATTATGTTATTATTTAATTTATTATTATTATTATTATTTAGTTTTAAATTTTTATTTTATTCTTTCTCTTCCTAAGTGTGACAGATGCCATCTTAGCCAGCGCTGAGGCTCCCACCTTCAAGGGCACAACCTGCTACAGCAGGAGCTGTAATATCCCAGGGATATTTATGGGAATAACAGAGGCTGTTAAAGGACCACAAAGCTCAGCACAGAGAGGGCCTGGCCCTTCTGGTAGCCCCACCTCACAATGCTCTGGCCACGCTCACAAACTGGCTGTAATTACGTGTGGCTGGGCCAGGAGCCCACGAGACAAGGGGAATGTGAGTCCCCTTTGAAGGTTTTTCCATCCCTTGGGAGGCTCAGACCTTTGGAGAACAGCCTGAGCTATTTCCAGCCCTGGGATTCATTAAACTCGTGTCACTACGTCAAGGTTTGGGCTTCCATTGAGCTTCCCAGCTTGGCAGAACACAGAGTGATTTAATGATGGATCCACTCGGGGGCTGGAGGGAAAGTTGAAGGAACAGGAACAAATACTTGACTGGCATAAATCCATGGAATTGTTTGACATCCAGTGGAAATCTGACATGAAGCCAAGTCCCCTGTCACACAGATGTGTTACTGAAATTGAACCTAAGTGGCAAAAGATTCACACTGACACATTAATGGAGGAGAACATGCACAGCCCTTGTTCTCCTGCAGCCCACCACAGGATGGTTTCCCTCGTTATATTTTGCACTGCTGCAGCTTCCCCAGATCTACAATCCCCAGCTGATTTCACCCCTCTCCACAGTAAACTACGCTGCTGCCTAATGCACCAGATGTAAGAATATTTTCTGATAACCACAGAGACTTCTCCTCTTATTAAGACTTTCCCTTGAGTCACTGCACATTAATATTACCCATCTGTGGTATTTATCCTCTCTCAATATGCAGACACTTATCCTGTCCCTCGTAGTTGTTACTTTGCCAAGCTGTACATAATTAGATGTTTCGAATCTCTCCTCGTTAATCAGACCCTTTGAACTGCCTGTAGCTCCAACAACGTTGCTGAACTTCCCAGGTTTGTCAGCAGCCCTGTCCTGAGGAGGTGAGCGGGGCTGAGAGCAGGGTCCCAGCTGTGTCCCAAAGGAAGGGAGCGTGACCCTGTGCCTGCAGTGCCCTCAGCCTGGCTCTGCAGCCACAGCACAGCTCAACTTTTCCCCTCTCTAATCCCCAGATCCCTTCTGATCATTTTCTGCCTCGTGAGTCCTCCAAGGCTCTGTTGAAGATGATGGAGATCTTTTCTGCCAGCTCGGTGCCCTGCTCCCTCCCTCCTACCACTCATCTCACAGATCAAGTTATTAACTGGGAGCGCGATTGGCAGGCAGGGGCAGAGACACGGATAGGGAATGAAAGGCACGCACAGAATTTGTATGCAAGTTTAGCTCCTCTGCTCACTCTGGCATTGGCATTGCCTCAGAACCTAGTTCAGTATGCTCCCTGCTGAGAATTTGTTTCTGGAAACCTGTCCTGCCTAATTTCCTAAACTTCCCAAAGCTATATCCTTTGGAAAAAAAAAAAAAAGCTCCTCAGCTTCCTTCTCTAACTGCCCTCTACTAAAGAGCTTTTCCTTGATCCTTCCCAGCTGCTCACAACCTGCTGCCTGGATTAACCTCTTCCTTGCTGGCAGAGGCAAAATCCACCCTCTGCTCTTCCTGGGAGCAGACTTGGGCCAGGAAATATCACACCTGATGTGAAACCTCTGCTTGGATTAGTGGGAATTCAGCTGGACAAGTTCTGGGTGTGAATTTTTATTAGGAGGCTCTTGGCATCTGCTGAGAAAACTTTGGTACCCTCTCCCCAAATTGGTCTGATAAAAGCCACCAGGACTGGAGCTCTGTCTTTTACAGGGGCTGTAAAAAGATCAGGAGTGGTCTGGAAATTCTGCTGTTAGTTTTAGAACCTGGAATTGGATAAAAAGCTTGGGCTGCCTGGGTTTCCCTGTCATTTCCATCCTTCTCATGCTGCTGTCTCTCATCCCCACTGTGGATGCTCTGAGATTTCTTAGAGGCTGAATCTCACCACCTCAGCTGCCAACACCTTATCTCAGCAGCTCAGCCAAGCACGGGGACTTGGCACAGGTGACAAAGGCTGAGATGTGGCTGCTAATTGTGTTCATGCTGCTTTTCCATAGGATGGCAGGGCCTGAGAAGTGACAGACTTAAAAAAAAGCTTAAACCTAAAAAAATCCCTGACCCACAGATTACCTAACAAGTCTTCAGTGATTTGGAAAGGGAAAGGAAACCTGTTTCTGAGTATTTTCCCAAATTAAAGGAAGAAAAGAAGTGTAAGAGCATGTCAGAAGCAAAAGATGCTGAGAGGCGAAGGAGCGGCAATAATCTAGAGGAGGCTGAGCTTCTCCTGCAGGATATAAAGCCCTGGGTTCAAACCCTGCCTGCAGAACAGGGCTGCTGATAGCACAGCAGGACAAATCCCCCTGGGATGGCAGGAGCTGCCTTAGCAGAGCCTCCCCCTCACCCAGCAGGGCTGGGAGGGAATCCTGCCCTCGGAGATCCCACACGGCCGGGCTGGGAGTGAATCCTGCCCTCGGAGATCCCACATGGCCGGGCTGGGAACGAATCCTGCCCTCAGAGATCCCACACGGCCGGGTTTGGAGAGAATCCTGCCCTCAGAGATCCCACATGGCCGGGCTTGGAGCGAATCCTGTCCTCAGAGATCCCACACGGCTGGGCTTGGAGAGAATCCTGCCCTCAGAGATCCCACACGGCCGGGCTGGGAACGAATCCTGCCCTCAGAGATCCCACACGGCCAGGCTGGGAGGGAATCCTGCCCTCGGAGATCCCACATGGCCGGGCTGGGAGTGAATCCTGCCCTCAGAGATCCCACATGGCCGGGCTGGGAGTGAATCCTGCCCTCNGGAACGAATCCTGCCCTCAGAGATCCCACACGGCCGGGTTTGGAGAGAATCCTGCCCTCAGAGATCCCACATGGCCGGGCTTGGAGCGAATCCTGCCCTCAGAGATCCCACACGGCCGGGCTTGGAGCGAATCCTGCCCTCAGAGATCCCACACGGCCGGGCTTGGAGCGAATCCTGCCCTCAGAGATCCCACACGGCCGGGCTGGGAGGGAATCCTGCCCTCAGAGATCCGACACGGCCGGGCTGGGAGTGAATCCTGCCCTCAGAGATCCCACATGGCCGGGCTGGGAGTGAATCCTGCCCTCGGAGATCCCACATGGCCGGGCTTGGAGAGACAAACCGGCCCCTCAGTGCCGGCCTGGCAAGGGGATGGAGGAGCCCAGGACAGGGAACAGGGCTGTGGGGAGGGCGAGGGTGAGGGTGAGGAGGATGAGGATGAGGTGAGGATGAGGGTGAGGAGGATGAGGATGAGGATGAGGGTGAGGGTGATGATGAGGATGAGGGTGAGGATGAGGGTGAGGATGAGGATGAGGATGAAGATGAGGAGCAGTGAGCAGCTGCCCTGGGGAAGGGTGATGGCAGTGCCTGGTGTTTGTCAGCGAGCACAGCGGCAGCCGCGGCCCAGCCCGGCTCAGGCCTGTCGTCTCCCAGCAGGCTGGCAAGGGATTTACATCAAAACAGGCCTATTTTAACTCTGCTTCCCTGGCTCCTGACAAGATACAATATTTTTGATTAAACAGCTTCCCAGGCAGGAGCTGCTGCCTTAAACCGCTCGCACTTTCTGTGACCCCATGCGATCTCATTAGCGGCCCCCTCAGACATTTCTGCTGGTGTCTGGAATTCCTCTCGTCCTCCCTCCTCCAAATGAGCTCTTCAGGGTAGGGCAGGGCCCTCCTCAGTTCCCAACCCTGAGCAGGGCATTCCATCAGCCCTTCTGCCTCTCCAAGCCCAGCAGTCCCGAGAGAGGCTTTTCTCCAGCTGCTTCCCTCCCTCACTCCTCCTCCTTTCCTCCCCTTTCAGTCCTCGAGCTGCCTTTCCAGTTTCTCTGGATCTCACACCATCTGTCTCTCTCCTTGCTGCTGTCTCTTTTTTTCCCCTCCTCTACTGACCAGCCCAACAGAGAGAGATAAATCTCCCAAGCCAAGGAGACCACGTCCTCCATATATATTTGTGTGACAATCAGATGCCACGGCGACAAAGATCAAAGCCAGCAGCGAGCTCGACGGAGAGATTCAATAACAGCACAGAGCTGGATTGATAGGAACAAGGCAAATGGATAGTTCTGATTTTACTAGATTATTGACTGCACAACAGAGGCAAAAAAAGGTTTCCCAGCAGCATGGCTTAGAGAGCAACTCCTCCCAGTGCAGGCCAGGCGAACGAAAGGAGTGAAATATGGGAGAGGGAGCACTCGGTGGCACAGCTGACAGTGCCATCATCTGCATGAGGAATGGGCCTCCCTGCAGGATCAACCACCTGGAATAAGGATGGAAAAAGGTGAGATCTGCTTTTGGTGAGCCTGAAGAGAGCTGGGCTGTGCAGAGAATTGGGGCACACTCCCACATATCTCCCCTGTTCTATTGGGGTACCAGAGGAGGATTCCTGTCTCTCAGAAGACTTCTGCTGGCACAGAGTTCTGAGTTCTGGGGACAGCACAGAACTGTGAGGGATGCTTTGGGTGGTGCTGCTCTCCAGTCTGACTCCAAACACAGGGCATGGCTGATCCGTGGCTGATCCTCTGCACTGGACATATCCTCGCTGCTCTTTAGCCTGTTTAATGTTGGGAACTGAAAATCTATGAGGTGTGCACATGCTTCCCAGAGGAATCTGGGTCAGGACAAGAAATCATCTTTGGTTCTGGTTCTTTACTGCCCTCAGTAAAGATCCCTCAGTGCAGCTAACGCTGCCTTCCCCCACGATCACATTTGGCACACAGATTATTTCCTTACAGCCCTTCTGGGGGAGAGGGAGAAATTGAGATACAGAGCTTACCCAGCCAGAGTTCACCCTCAAAAACATCCTGGAGAGGCTCACAGTGACAGCTGGGGGGGATAAGGGCTGCAAAGGGAGATCAGGTATGAGCCAAAGGGGTGGTGACAAACCCCACCAGGTTTGGAGAATCAAGAGCCAGGAAGATTTTTCTTCTTGTGATGTTCCCCCCGAGCTTTTCCAGCCACCCAGGCCAGACCAGCAGCTCAGCTCCAGCCACATCTCTGGAGCACCTGCAGCACCTGGTAAGAACAGCCAAGAAATGACAGGAGAGGCTTCAAATTTGGATTGTGCTTCAGAACAGGTTTCCTGACAGGGAATGTCCTGGAAACTGCAGGAGGATGGGGGTTGACATCCAAAAAGAGTGACTAACCCAGCCCTGAAGAGGAGAATCCAGAACAGAGAAGCAAGGATCAAACCACTTCACCCCAAGACCTGCAAGAAGTGGCAGCATTTAGCAAATATTAAATAAACAAAACCATCAGGGAGCTGCTAAAACATCTCTCTGAGAGCCTGGAAACCTGTAGAGGGGGTCAGGAGTGATGTGGAGCCATTTAGAGCGCTGAACTGTATTAATTGGAACACCAGCAGGTTGAGAAGTTGGGATGGGGGAATGGATATGGGGTGTGAAGGATATTTCATTTCTCTTCGCTTAATTTTAGGCAATTAGCACCCATCCCGGGAAGGGGGGGGAGCTGTTAAGTGCTGAGTAACAAGAGTGTGAGCTCAAGTGTGAAGAGGTACAAGCAGGAACAGAGAGCCCCTTTCAGCAACATCTCTGTCAAGACTCCGAGATGGAAAAACACCGTGAAATTATTTCTCCTGCATTCTGGGAAGGGAAGGAAATCTTACAGTGCAAACACACTAATGGGCTACACAGGGATCTGAAGGAGGATTGGTGAGGTATTAGAGCAGGCTGCATTAGGGGGGGGAAAAAAAAAAAGAGCAAGAAAAGAGACAGGATTTTCAGGGAGATTTCATCCAAATCGATTAAGTGAGAATGTAAAGGGGCAGCATTCCATGGGGATGGAGCTGGTAATTGGCCCACAAAAGCACAAACAGGGAAAAGCACTCAAAATGCAGGCTGGAAGGGGAGCCAGGTTCCCTTCAGCCAGGATCCAGGAGAGACCACGGGGAGAAAAGTTTCTTCTGTGCTAATCCTGTGCACAAATCCAGATCCCTCCTTAAAAATCCCTGCTGCAGCAGCACCTGGAAACACTGCCAGTGCCAAAGCAGGAGTATCCCAGGAATCCTGGGGTGGCTGTGTCCCATGCAGGGCCCTGTGTCCCCTTGTGTCCCCTTGTGTCCCCTTACCAGACTGAGCTCTCTGGGGTGGGAAATGTGCTCCAGGGGAAGGGTTCAGGTCCTGAGGAGAGGCGAGGGAAGGCAGCACATGAGATCTCAGCAGGTTGAGAGGGGCAATGCCTCATCCAGAATGCAGAATGAAAACCAGGGACTGGGGTGAGAGCGGGTCCAGGGGGGAACAGACCCCACACGGGGGCTGGGACAGTGTCAGAGAGAGATTGTCACCCAAATGCTGTGTGATTCTGATTTGTTCCCTCAAGGACAGCAAAGAAACCACTCATTTCTGCATTTGTGTTTCCCTCTTTTAGAAAAGAAATGCAAAATCAGACCAAGAGAAGAAGAAAAAAAAAGAAAAGCATCCCACACGACCAAATCAGTTTTTAAAATGCACAGTTTAAAAAAACCACATGTGAGTCGGGGGGGATTTGTTAAAAGCAGCTCCTGACTGCTCTCAAATAACCCCAGTGGACAAACTTGGCACTAAGATGGGACAGGGACGAGGAAGCTGCTCCTGGAAAATGTTTCCTCTGTCTCTGAGGGTTCACAGGTAACACTGACTCTGCTCACAGCTCAAGAGCTGGACAAGACTAGGATCATAAGGGGGGAAAAAAAATGTTCTTTCTTTATTCTCAATATAAATTTGCTCTGGAAAGTGCAAACCAGACTGGGAGTCACCTCCTGCTGTCCAGGTGGAACCAGCAGCAGCTCCGTGGGTTCTGCCCTGGAGAACAGGGAGGGCTCTCCTGGAAGGATCAGGGCTGAATTTTGGCACCTCTGGCTCATCTAAAATCTCCTAGCACTATGTTCACATTTCTGGTTGCCTTTTCTGTCAAGCATTCACAAAAAATGAAAAAAGAATGTTTGGAAATTATTAATCGGTGTTTTAATGAATGACTAATCAATGCTTACAGATTACTGGAAAGCCCAAACAGTCAATAGGTTGCTCATAATATTCTGTAATACCTTCTCCTGACATGCTTATAATCACCTGCTAAATTACACTCTTCATGTCTTTAATGCCTATTAATCATTTATTAATCTTTTATAAGCCACTTGCAAATGAAAGCAGAATATAAACCGTGAGATCCTTTCCGTTCTACCAGCCATGAGCACCGTGAGTTTTTGGGGGTTTAAGGAAGGATCCATCAAGCAGAAACATGATTTGAGCCCAATCCTAAGTCTTTGTGGCTTTCTGGGCCGTGGGTAATTCGCTACCTTGGGCAGGATTTGAGGGAGAGCAGGACTGGCAAGGGCAGCTGAGGGTTTTGTGGTTCAGGTGATGTCAAAGTGGTGCTCGGAAAAGATGAAATTGTCACGTTCACAAAAGCTTCATGGAGAAAATCCTCGCAGGGAGAGAGAGGGAGGAATTAACTTCAAGGCTTAAAGCAAAGAAAGGGAAAAAATCTCCTCTGTGTAAGGACAGAGGATTGAAGCAAATGGACCACGGGTAGGGGAAAATAACTGAAAATTGGTTCGGGTAATCACAGGAAAATCAAAAGATGCTCCAACACAAAGTATGAGTAAAAGAACTGGTAACACAACACATCTATTTCTCCTCTCAGATAGGACCCATTTTTATAAAAATACCTTTGTATTTGTGAGATCAGACCAGGGTTGCTGGAGCCAGGAAAAGCTCCATCAGCAGATCCCAGAGGCTGCCATGGAATTCTCTCCCCAATTACTGACAACTGCAATTACCCACAACAGCCCCCTTTTACCACTGCCAGGGAGGAGCTGTGCAGGATGAGTTACAGCAGCACCATCACAACCATCTCAGGCACTCAGGAGCACTTTGTGCAATCCTCTCCTCTCTGGAGCCAGCAGCTGCAAGTTCACTCAGGTGATTTCTCCCCAAGCCCAGTGTTGAGGATTTAAGCGGTGCCTGAGCTGTAAATCTGCCCAGTCCAGCCCCTTTCTTCCCTGTCTGCCCATGCACAGCTTTGCCTTTCGGCTGCTCCTTGTTCTGTCAGCTCCCAGCACTGCCCAATCCACCATGTGGGACCACTCAGGGCAACAGGGGAGGCTGCAGGAGCCTCAGGAAAAGCAGGGACACAGAAAAATCCCTTGAGGGGCAGGATAAGCAGTGACCCCAGGTTCATGTGGTTCCCCTGTGCAGATTTCCCAATGGGGCTTCACTCCAAACACTCCTTTTCCTCAACCTTTTCCTTTCTCTGCTGCCCATTTTTACCAAACATGTGGCAATTTCACACCTCTGAGCTCTTCAGCCCTTTTTCCAAGTCTGCTTGAAAACAAATAGGGTCTAAAAATTTGTGCACATGGGGTGTGCCAGGCAGAGCCACGTGCACACAAAGTGGATTGAAATGCCTCCTTTCCTCTGGGAAAAGCCTCCTGCCTGCCCCCAGCCTTGGGGAACTGTCTCAGTTTTCACCAATACTCTCAAAACTGTGCAAGAAGCCACTGAATGCTCGAATTTCCTGCTGGGCACAAGAGGAGGTTCATGGGGAGGCCCCAGCACAGAGGCTGCCCCATCCCTGGACGTGTCCAGGACCAGGTTGGATGGGGTTTGGAACAACCTGGGATAAGGAAAGTGTCCCTGAGATGCCTCAGGATTTAGCTTTTATATATTTCAGATCCTGCTTTAGCGTATAACTCTAAAACTCCATAACCTGTCAGCTGCTGTTCTCCTGTTTTATTCAGACAAAACAATTCCTCTGGGCCTGAAACTCAAGGACACCTTTTTGTCTCAGACCCCAAGAGATGTAAACAAAAAGAATTGAGGGGAGGGAAACTTGGAGTAAATGACTTCATTACCTGCAGCTGTAATTGGGGGATTAACCCCTGATATGGACCAAACTCCGATTGTGTGAAAAGCTGGTGACCATCGTCTGCTTTGGGTGTAGCCCCTCTCAGAGGCTTCTGACTGCCCAGGGTGTATCTATTGAAGGTCTTTAATAAATATTATTTAATAAATACCCACTTTTATTCTCTGAATCTTGTCTAGCCTCTGTTCCAGGCAGCCACTCCATCGGTTTGATGACAAGAGACAAGAGGGGATCCCCCCACGGAAAAGGGATGAGCTTCAAATTCCCTTCCACCCCAAGCCATCCATGATTCCATGATTCTGGGATTAAGGAGGTGTCATCCCATGTCACTCCTCCTTGATCCAGCACATCCTTGTGCCCTAGTTAATTTGCATTAATTTCACTCCCTCATTTCATGCCCTGCTCCCTTCTCTCTTCAGGGCTGGTTTTGGGTGCTGTGCTGCATAACATCCTGAAAACATGCACGTGGAGGAGCAAACACTGAGAGGAGGAGAAGAAATCTGAGCCTAAATTAAAAAGAAAACATAAAAATAATAAAATACAATCCCCTTGATCAGTATGCCTGTCATTTTAGTGGCACTAAATACATTAAAATGGGATCTGCACACCAACTTAATTAAATGAGCCAATTGGAAGTTGCTGCCAAGTATTAGTTTAAGGTAGAAAATACACTTATTTTGGAGCTTATGCAGATTGAATTTGTGGGGCCTTGTGGGAAATGCTAAGCTTTTTTTTTTTCTTTTTCTTTTTTTTTTTTTAAGGCTCACAGTTTGGAAATTTATTGCAGTGATCTGAATTTTGTTTCATTATGAGTGTCAAGCACAATCACAGTTAGAAGAAGCCTCTTGGCTGCTTCCCAGGATACAACATCACTTGGAAATTGATCTTTTCTTCCAAAGTGCTGCGGAAACGGATCCGGCTCTGCGTGCCTGGGGCCAGGAGATGTGGTTTTGGCCACCAAGGAGACGTTCCAGGCTCTGGAAACATTAAATAGGAGCTGATATTTGGTGGCCAGTGTCACTGTGGGTGGCACTTTGCTGGTCCTGCCAGCTGCAATGTGATTACTGGAATTCATCACGCATTCCAGCCTTTCCCGAGCCCAGCCACGCCGCAATCAGGAATTAGCTGAGGAGCAGAACAATTGATTTGAAGCTATTTCTGTAAATCAAACCGCCCATTCCAGCTCTCTGACAGCCTCACCTGGGGCTGTCACCTCGCTGGCACAGCACGAGCCAAAGATGCTCCAAGCTGAGGAAAAAAAAGTGATTCCAGAGGCAAATTCATGGAGCTGGGCTCAGATTTTTTTTCCCCTGATAAAATTAAACCACTTTGCCCCTGCACTTTTTGCATTTCTTTGACTCAGAATTAAATGAATTCTTATTTTTCAGTGATGTATTTCAAGATCTGAGTGTGTTTTTTTTAATAGGAATCTAACATTCTCTTAAAGAAGTTCCAAACTGATGAAATGTTTCTCTTCTCAAATATCAGAGGTTTTGATTTTTTTTTCTTGATGTTTCTTTTCTACCCCACTTTGAAAAGAATAACTTGGGGAAATCAGTGTGGATTCAAAAAGTCTTCATCTGATGTAATTTTTCCCAAATTTCAGTGTTTAGATAATATTTCAGAACTGGGATGCTGCTAGGTCAAAAATCAAGGGGGAAAAGTCTCTATGGTGCTTTTTTTCCCCTCGTTTTCATTACGTGGCTGTTTGTAATCTTCACCTGGAGGAAGTTTTAAATGAAACTGCTGCTGGGGGCTCGGAGGTGGCTGTTGGCATGAGGTTTCCAGCATGGTCCAGGTGAATTTTAATGGGATTTGAAAGGTCAAACCTGAGCTCCAGACACCCCATAGCTGTACAGAACATGGCAAGCACTGGAGTTCAGCTCATTTTTCCACAAGACAGCTGATTTACCCCACTGTGGTAATGCCAGCTCTGAGATTTCTGCTGATCTCTGCTCAGGCCAAGCCTGTTCCTCACTTCACTGACAGGAGCTCAACCCAGAACGACCCAACCTCCCTACACCTGCCAAAAAAGCACACAGAACAGGAAGTCTGGCCTCACAGGGATGTTGGGAAGGCCAGCAGCACGGCCAGGGAGAGCAGCCAGCAGCCAGGCCAGGCTGTTGGGCTGGATGTGCACCACACACAGAGCTGGCTCTGCCAGGGACAAGCCATGCAGCACAGGGACACGGTGTCCAGCTGCCCTCCCACTGCTCACCACTGGCTGAGTCTCTCCAGATCTCTCCCTTTTTGTCTCACAGTGCTCTGTCACACCATCTGTTTGTGCTGCAGGACCTGGTTTATAAAGGAATGGCAGGAATTTCCATCTGTGGCATCTTCTTGTGCCTTTGCTCCAATCCATCTCTTCTCCCAGGTAGATGGGAGTTATCAGGCTAAACACAGACTTCGTGTTTACCCTGCTCAAGTCACCTTGGGAGTCTCAAAAGCACTGCTGGCCCTGCTAGCAGAGACAGGAGAGTGATGTCTCTTCTCTAAAATGGGCACCAGCAGCTGAGCACATGAATCAAAGTGCCCACTCTTCTCTCCAGAGCATCCAGAGAGTCTGAGCAGATGGATCTTTCTCCTCTCCTCTCCTCTCCTCTCCTCTCCTCTCCTCTCCTCGGGGGACACTGCTGGGCACAGTGGGACACCAGAGGTCCTGCAGGGCACAGCTGCCATGGGAATGTGCCCTGGGACAGCTCCCTGTGCTCAGGGGTGAGGGCTGGGGCAGCAATCCTGGGGTCACAGCCTGCTCTGGGTGGGGAGTCTGAAAAACGAGGTTCACATCATTTTTATAGAATTTAAAAGTTTAATAAAAAAACAATTAGGAGAGAAAAATAAAGTAAAGTACAGAGATGTGGCCGGGTGTCTCTGCATTCACCTCACTGACAAAGGATTGTCCCTTAAAAACAGAACCCTGCTCCATATCCAGAAATTCTCACACATATTCAGACATTCTTCTNGAGTCTCCTCTGTCTCTGCTCCTCTCTTCCCATTTTTCTCCTCTTTTCCCTGACTGAGTCCCACTGGACACACACTCCCAGCACTGAGATGTTGTTATCTTTATTCCATTGCCTGCTGACCCCTCGAGGAAAAGCCAACTTCAAACCAGAGCAGCAGCTTTGAACCCACCTCTGCTGCCTGTGTTCAGTCCAAGCAGCTGGGGGTATTTGTTTGAACTGCTTCTGCTGATGAATGGTTTCTCTGCTTGCCACGGGTGAGTGAGCAGCTCTGCTCACTGCAGGCCCACGGAAAACGCTGGGAGAAGCTGTGAGATTGTGTACTGACCTTTCAGCAAACACGTGTGCCAGGAAATACCAGCCAGGCAGCGAATGTTAAACAAGCCACAGCCAGCCCTGCATTTCCTATTACCCCAAAGTCCTTCAGGCTGGATCCCGAGTCCAGCCCTGCATCTGCAATGATTCCTGGTTCTTCTCTTCCACGCTGGGCTTTGGGGGCTTGTCCAGCCTGGACATGGTGACTTTCTGAGCTGACAGCTGTCCCAGCTGCCACCAGCTCCACCACAGAGCTGAGCAGTGCAGAACAGCACAAAGCCCCCAGGAAATCCCATCCACATTTTCCAGTGTCACTCAACATCCAAGGGGAGTTGTCCATGACCTGTTACAGCCAAGGACCCTGCTCTCTTTCCCAGACAACTTGCCCAAAATCTTCCTTGGATTTCCCATCTCTGCCTCAGGGAACTAGGTTGCCGTGGACCCACGTGGACTGCAGAGCATCCCACAGAGGGGAGCTGCCCATGAGACATTTTCCCAACACTTGGAGAGCTGTAGACATTCCCCCCATGTGTGAGTATTATGGGATGTACCTGATTGCAGAGTCCCAGTCCATCCCAGGACATGTGCAGCTCTCTCCCAGCCCTGCCTGTTATCCCAGTGATATCCATTCCATGCTATATTCCAGTGTCAGGAATTCTATCCATATGGTCTTAATGCAGCCAAGGAATGGCTTGACATGCACAGAAGAAGCAAATCCACTCAGAGTAGAGCTGGCAGTGAATTTTGATGCAGCTTTTAAAACCTCTAGTCAGTCTTGTTTCCCACCTTTCCACACTTTGGGCTGTCAGGTTGGCTGGAAAAAAAAACAGGACCAAAGCTGAGATTTTGGAGACGGTTCCCTCATTCAGTCTCTTGGTGGCACCTGTTGTTGCTCCCTTTAATTTGTCACAGAGATGTTTTATTGATGGCATGTCCCCCTTGGAGATTGGGATTCCAGGCACTCCTCAGCCCAGCTGAGATCTCAGTCCCAGCCTCCCTCTCATGGCTGGGCCTGACCTTCTCCATGTGGGATGGAATAACAATCACACAGGGGACACAGCTTTTCACAAAGGGTGGGTGTGAGCTTGGGGAGCTCCCTGCCTTCCCTCTCCTCTCCATCCATCCATGTGTGGCTCCCAGGACATTCCCAGCAAGATTGCAGAGCCAGGCCCGGCTGTGCCGACCGCAGAACCTGCGGAAAGCCTCAGGACTGGGACACCAAACAACCTCCTGGGAAAACAGAAGCAAACAGCAGCTCCCAGCACAGCTCCCAGCCCTGGATCTCCACTCACCAATTAGATTTCCTCCCCCAGTTTGCAGAGGGAAAGGCAGAGAGGAAATGCCAGCTGCTGCTGGGCACGCAGAACACTCGGTGCGTGTGTTTGAAGCACTAATAACTCCCTTCCTGCTGAAGGAGGGAAAAGACTTTCTCTTAATCCCTCCTTGCATCAATAATCAGAGAGAGGAGCAGATGGTGCCAGAAATGCAGGAATATGCCCATTAAAATAACTTCAGAGCCAAGGACTTAGCACTGGGAAACAAACACCTACAGGAGAGCCC